>NC_029781.3:81071867-81142288 GCF_000817695.3 Arachis duranensis | reverse complement strand
TTTTATTTATCTTAGACTAAAGTTCTTTCTTTTGATAATATACGTAAAAAAAAAAACTAGATTTGCTTTCATTTTTGTAAACTATTTAAAATTTATTTTCACACTCAGTAATTGTAAAAACATAATGTAATGTTTAAATTGTAAATGTTCTTAAAAAGGGCGAGATATATAAGAAGAGAGTTTGGATATCAGGATTAAAAAAAAAAAGATAAAATAAAAAAATTTAAAAATTGAATAAAAGTAGCATGGCTAATTAATATAGTAATTGTTTGGATAAATTAATTATATAATATAAAATAACTTTTATTAGTTCTTTTAAATTTTAAAAGTGTATATAATTTTTAAAAGTACTAGTAGAGTAGTACGTAGGTGACCTTTTTTATTTATAATAGATTTAAAAAAAAGAGTAAAGTAATAATTAGGTTTTGAGGATTTTGACTTTGAATAAATTAATTCTTAAAAAATATTAATTTAGTTTTTTAGGATAATAAATGATGGACATATGATATCTTTTTATTAATTTGTCAATTAAAATTTAATAATGATGTTTATATATACTATTAATTATTTTGATATATCTATTTATGAAAGATAGTTATATAGATAACAATTTTTGAAACGAAATTTTACTTATTTTGATAGAATTTGTGATAAATAGAGAGTAGTTGATAAAGAATATATAAAAACTCAAAAGATAATAAATGCTTCGCTGTCCAAAACTACATTGTTTTTTTACTTATGTGATAGTAATGAGATATGCACCACTGTAAATAATGAAATACATGGACAATTAAGTTTCATGTCCTACTATTTATTAACAGAAGAACATATTTGTCTACTGTTTATTATCTTAAAAGGCCTAGTTGATACTTTTTTTCAAAGACAAATTAATCCAAAGTTAACATTTTTGAGAATCTAATTGTTACTTTATTTTTAAATAAAATACTTATATTTCAAAAAAGCACAAATTTCTATTTAATAAATTTTATGAACTTCATTCTAAATCATATATATTATAATATTTAAAGAGTGTTTTTAGATAATATTTTTTATTAGTAAATTTAATATGTCTAATTTATTATTCATTTAGTATTGAATATATTAGAGCACACACACTTCTGTTATTTTTAGGGTAAAATATACTTTAATTTTTGTCTCTAAAATTTGACAAAAGTTTTAAAAATATCTCTAAGTTTTATTTTGTTTTAATTTTGTCCCAAAAGTTTTTTATTTGCATCAAATATACCCATGACAGCTAATTTTTAAAAAAATTTAAGACCAATTCAACAATAATTTCATAAGAACAACCCTCAATACAAGTAAATCAAGAATAATTTTCATGCATTATTATTAGATTGGTCTTAAATTTTTTTGAAACTTTTGCCAAACTTTAGGGATAAAAAATATACTTTACCCTAATTAAAAATATCAAATATAAATAAAAAATATATTTTATTATTAATTTTTTATTTGATTTTTAATTAAATTTGGATAAGAAATTAAGTAAATTCATTTCAAATTGAGATTAGATATGAACTAATTCAATTTGAAATATGATAAAATAAAATTTAGAATTTTTTGTTGACATCATATTCTATATATCTATAGCAATAATAATAAAAGAAAGATAGATAATTTAATTCTTTATATATATTTCTATGTAAACATGTAAGTGTAAATTTTAAAGAAAAATTTTGTGCTAAGGTCAATTAGAAAATTCTCTCAATTAAAATTTCACTTGTCAAGCTATTAATAGAAAATTTTGGTCTAAGTGTAGATATGTATAATGACTTCGTATAAATAAAGGGCAAATTTTTTTTTTTTTAAGAAATCAAGTCTTTTAGATATTTATATGTAATATAAATTAAGGTTCTTAATTAAGTATGGGATTGTCCGAATAATAAACGACTTAAATTTATTTTTTAAAATTTAGTGTGTGCAATTATATATTTCTATTAAGACTCATTCACCCAATTAAGTGCGCAACCTGAATCTAGTCCGAATTAAAAAAAGTTTTGAATATCGGATCAAAAAAAAAAAAATCAAATGTACAAAATACATTATTATGAGTTACTTATTAAGTTTGGGATTTTTTTTAATATAATCTTAAGTGAATTAGAGATTAAAGAAATCAATAATCTAAATATAAGTGTATATTCAAATAAAAGTAAATTCAATATTTATATATAAGTGTATATTCATTATGTAAATTAAACAATTCAACAAATTAAATATAAACAATTACTTCAAATAAAAGTAAATTCAGTATTTATATATAAACAGTGACGGATCCAGAAAATTTTGGTAGTGGGGGCAAAATTTATATAACATTATAATTTTTTTTATAATAAAAATAATATATGTATATAAAAAATTAAATATTAAATTATTTATTAATTATTATATATCTATGTATAAATATATGTATTGTTTAACTTATTTTTAATATATATTTTATACAAATGATTCTTTTTTATGTATATATAGCATGATTATGATGATGATTATTGTTATTGTTATTATTATTTTAAATTATGATGGATCAATAAAATAATTTACAAATTAAAATACAAAAATAATACTTCAAACAATAACATATCATTTAGAATTTTATTTTTCAGGTTTTATATTTTAAAAGAATTGAGTAAGATTTTTCTTAACAATATAATTGAAATATCTCTTTCTATATATCCCTAAATAATTATTTAAAAATTTACTTCTCATACAATTAGAAGTCAATTCTTACTGATATTCATAGTTGAGAAAGTTCTTTCAATTAATGTAGTTCTTACGAAAAAATTAAAGTTAATTTCAAAAGAAGATAAATAATACTATTTCGAGTTGTGTCCCTGTATATAAACAATATAAAATTATCTAGCAAATCAAGAAGATTGAAATTATAGAATAGTTTTGTATAATTACTAAACAAGCATGTATCATATTTTTATATTTATTTTCAAGGGCAATTTACATAAATAAAATGATTGAAGAAAATCTTTATGCAAATACAATATTGGAAAATTTCAGACGCAAATACAACAAACACAATTGTATGTAATTCATGACACTTTCTAGCGAAATCCAAATGCACGTAATTTACTACATCCTGTCGTGGATTGCGTTGAGAACTAAATACTCATAAACTGCTACATCATGTAGCGGTTTATGATCATATGGTGCTCAAGCTTATTCCGCTACACCCTCTAGCAGATTATGAAGAGAGTGGAAGCTTGGGAACATATTCATGAATACCAGTGTAATAGTAACAACTCGTGATGTAAAATGTACAAAGTTATACAAATATACTCTCCATAAGCAGTAAGCCGTAGAAATATAATAGCCACCAGATAGTAACACTAACACAGATTAAATTACTACATAAGTCATACAAATGAAATAGTTATACAACGAATAACAGTTAAAGGAAATAAAAATGTCATAAGTCATACAAAAAGGTAGGAACTAACACTAACACACCAAAGGCACTAACATTAACACCCAAAAACGTAAATTGCTACATGAGAAAATAAAATTAAAGAAACTAGAAGTCCTACGAACTACCAGCAACGGTGGAGCCTCTCTGGGGGCAAGATCTACGCATGTGCTCAAGCTGTCTGCAGAGCCCGTATCCCTTCGGTCGGTTAGGGTCGGCCTCATCCATGTTGTTTTGGATTCTAGTAGACCTCAGTCGCCCATCACGACAACGCCTCAAGCTAGGATCCGAAAAAACGGTCGGACCGTCATAAGGTGGCCAAAGTCCCTCTGGTATTAGCGGCACAAAACCCATTTGGTACACCCTAAACACCTTCTGCATGGTGTAGACTTCATCGACATAGATAGACCAGTCAAGCCTTGACTGGGCACAACATGCAATCGCATGGCAACATGGATAATGGAGAGCCTGAAAGTATCCACAGTCGCATGTACGATCCTAAAGGGAAACTCGGTATATCCCAAGTGAAAAGCTCCCGGTCGGTGTCGTCTCGGCAATGGTGTATTCAGACTGGTCTCTATCGAACAGGGTGACAGTGAAGCACCTGGAGTCTCTCAAGTTGCGCTCCATCGCCTTCATAAAATACTGGCCAAACTTGGCACCGCTGGCCAACTGAGCCTCTGCCGTCTGACTACGAATCACAAACAACTCCGCTAGCCGACCATATGTGGACTTCACAAGGGCGGTAATCAGAAGATTCCGTGTACCCTTCAGAACAGAATTAACACACTCAGATATATTGGTCGTCATGTGACCGAATTGTCTGCCACTATCCTGGTACTGAGTCCACTTATCGTATTCTATTCTGTTAGCCCAATCACACATTGCCGGATTCTTAGTCCGTATTATATCAAACTAATAGTGAAACTTTGCCTCAGTCTTTGCATAAGCAGCGTTCACAAGCAAACGCTTTGCATCCGTGCCCTTGAAACTGAGTGCGAAGTTAGCTGCAACATGCCAAATACAAAATGCTTGGTACGCATGAGGGGGGTAACCACCCACTGTTAGGGTTCTCTAGTGCAGCCTTGATGCCGTTGTGTCTATCTGAGATGACCAGTATCCCCTGTTGCGGAGTCACATGTTGGCGCAGGTTGGTCAGGAAGAAAGACCACGACTTGGCATTTTTCCCCTCCACGAGATTGAAAGAAATAGGTAAGATGTTGGAGTTCCCATCTTGAGCGATGGCCAGGAGCAAAGTTCCTCCATACTTGCCATACAGATGAGTACCATCTATGCTGACTAGTAGCTTGCAATGTCAGAAAGCTTCAACACAAGGAGGAAACGTCCAGAAAAGATGATGAAAGTACACGGTTGAGTCATCGACGTCATCACCGACTCGAACCGGAGACGTCTTCAACAAGGCAAATGTCCCCTCCATGGTAGACTGCACACCAAGGATCCAACAAGGTAGCTCAGCATAGGACTCTTCCCAGTTTTCGTATATCTGTGCAACCGCCTTCTGTTTTGCCAACTACATCTTCCTGTAAGTTGGCTTGAACCTGTACGTTCCTTCGGTAGCTTCTTGCAACACCTTTATCGATACTGCCGTATTGGCTCGAACCAGAGAAAAGATCTTCGCACAGATCACGTGATAATCAAGTTGTCGGTGGTTGCTTGATATCAATGTAGCCAAGGATGTGTGTGGTCCGTTGTACCGTCGAACCTCTCAGGTTCCCTTCCGCGCTCGTAGGCTGATGCGAATTATCCACGTGCAACCCTTCCCTTGCGTCTCCCATGGTACTTAAGATGATCCGACTCCATCACTTTATACTCAACACCGCGCCGAATGCTGTAATCCTTTACAGTAAGCACAGCTTCCTCTTTACTGTGGAAAGATTGGCCAACTTGAAATTTAGCTACAGAATTTCCCTCGTGCAACCCTTGACCCCCAAAGGTTGGTGCTGACTCCATCGATTGGCCGATGGCTTCCAGGTCCAGGGTAGAATAATGTGCAGGTTGCTCATGTGTGCCGCACTTGACGGTGGTTGACATGTTGCTGGGTTTGTCAGAATTTCATCATCGCTGTCCCCTCCAATGTCAGCAGGTTCTTCGTCAGAATCATCATCTAGCATCGCATTTTCATCCCGATTCGGTTCCCCCTCACGTCCTACATTTGAAGATGGATGAGTTGAGGTGAATACCTCTACTGGACCAACTGGCCAATACTCCAACAAACACTCAGGTGCAACGACGGGCATCGAGGTGGAGGCACCCTCATCGTGGTAGACTCAGGGTTTGGCATGGATGCCCCAGAACTATCGATCCCATGTTCCAACTTCGCAAACAACTCGTGTATCCTCACTTCCGAGAAACTCTGATGACAATGAAACAACACCTGTATATCTTCATCTGATCGTAACACGAATGTTTCATATTGCACACCGGTTGACATAACCGCAATAAGAATCTTGTAGAATAGCTTCTTCACCCACTTTGTACCACCCGCGTCCAACTTCTATAATATACTGCTCTTCATATCCAACAGCGTATCAGACGACCTGATGAAAATACTCAGTGGTTCTCTATTTGTAAACTTCACACCGTGCCTCTTACTCTTTTTCATTTTTCCAGAAGAGTGTACTAACACCAAAAAGCTCTCTTCACTCTCCATCCCTCAAGTTATGAATGAATGAAAATGACACTCTACACAACTTGCTGGGTATATATAGGCATCTTCTTTGCTTCCACTCTCTTCATAATCCGCTAGAAGGTGTAGCGGAATAGGTTTGAACACCATATGATCATAAACCGCTACACCCATTTAGTTTCCAACGTAATCCGCGACAGGGTGTAGCGGATTACGTGCATTTTGATTCCGCTAGAAGATGTCGCGGATTACATAAAATTACGTTTGTTGCATTTACGTCTAGAATTTGCCAATGTTGTATTTATGTAAAGATTTCCTTCGATCATTTTATTTATGTTAATTGTCCTATTTTCAATAAAAATCATACTATAATCAATGATTAATCTTTACAAAGATGGTATGCTTTTTAAGGATATTCAATCATAATAAAAAAAATTAAAATAAACTTAATAATAAACTCTCTAATATTTTAAAATTGTTTCAATTATATTTTTAGATGCTAATTTTATATAAACTCTAGTTCTTCTGTGTCCAAACAATAAATTATGTTAGTATTCATACATTATTAAATTCTTTATTAGTATTGTCAATCTCTAAAGTTATAAGTAAAATATACTTAAAGAGTCAAAAATAAAATTGAACAAATTCTTGAAATAATATGAAAGTAAATATAAATATTAAAAACAAATGGCATATTTATTCAATTTTATAATATAATTAATGAAAAATTTATTTATTTTAAAATATAATTTCTATATTAACAAATTCAGTTGTTATAAATATTTTTTTACTTTTTATAAAATGTTAAAAGAAAAATACTATTTGTATATTAAAATTAGCCACTAAAATCAGCCACCAATGTATTTATATATAAATATACGTGTGATTTAATTTATTTTCAATGCGTATTTATATTCTAGCATGTATTTTATACTGGTGGTTGATTTTGGTGGCTGATTAGTTTTTTAAATTTTTTCACGGCAACTTAACAAATTAAAAGAATTTAATGATTTTTTTTTGAAAAAATAATTCTCTAATATTTATCTATATTCATTTTTTTAAAAATGCATGACACATATAAAGTTATTAACAAGTTCTACTTTAAAAATCAAAAAGAGAAAAAAGAATTATACCTTTCTGTGATTATTATTACTCTAAGTTGTATTAATCCAATTTATAATTTCATCTATTTTATCTATTATTTTATTTTGGATCAACGACTCATTAAAATTTTAACTAAGCTGTGACTTCTATTTAATAAAATAGCGCATGGCTCATCGGTCATTACTCATGAGCCAAGCAAGTAGCACAAAAGTGTCTTTCTCACTCTTATAAAATGAGATACTGGATAAACACATCTGTTTCTTCCATGCGCTTAGAAAAATGGAGTTTATTCTACAAAATTTATCAAAATCTTCACCATCTACATATTTTAATATATATTTCTATGACTAAAAATAAAAGAATAACATATTTCACTCAAGTACAACGGTATATCTTTCCAAAAGTTTAAATTGATGATGCCTAACACATGCTCTCATATGTAAAGGTTGGAATAGGTCCAAAAACAAAAAGGAATGTTGCATAACAAATATTTATTTATAAAATATAAATGAGGAGAAAGTTATAAGTAAACAAAAGGAGTCACACTATATGACGTTCTAAATGATAAATACAACCCGTCCAATCTTTTTGAGTGCAACCAGCGATGGGATCAGAAGCCACATACCAGTGTTGGAAATAGAGTTCTCGAGTCTCATCGTTCTGTATTCAAGGGAAGAACTCGCAGCCATGAGCCTATAATGCTCATCTGTAAACTTAGATTGTCATTAGAACTCGAGAACCCTTGTACCTACCCAAAGCAATGCATCTCCTTCGAAATTGCGTCCTTCTCCCTGACAGACGAGCCATCTCCTTCATCCTGCACGGCCGTAGCCAAAGCAGCAACACCTATCTTCTTTCTTCATCGTCAGAACAGCAATGATTCACCATTGTTACTGTTACGATAGGTAACCGGAGATTAATGGACTGAGTTTGTAAAGCTAGCCCAAACGTCAGGAGGAGATGGTCTCCGATTTGATTTGTGTCTGGGAGCCGCCGTCCGACTTGTGTGTATGATGGAATGCGGGGTGGTACTTGCAAAGACACTCCGATGCCTAAGTCAGCAAAGGGTTGAGCAGGTTTCGAATGTATTGGAACTTAGAGATACCTGAGGGGTGTCAGTGTATTTATAGTGGTGAACCAATAACCACCGTTGGAGTAGTTCCACCTTTTAAGGTGGGTAACCGTCCCTTTATCTTAAAGAAGTTGAGATATGTGATGCATGAACATCTTTCCTACCTTTTCCTAGTGAATTTGCATTTAATTTGTAGAGTTTAATCAAGAATTAATTATCTTTTAGCCACTATGGATGCTACTTTGATTCGTGTCCAATTCTGTTTATTTTAGGTAGCATTCGGATAGATTTGATAAAAAATCAATATATATATATATATAATGGTCTTCATTGGATGAAGATTAATAGATCTCATTTATTAAATTATATATATAGATGGTGCATATAGAGATATGACCATTGAACTGACTCACTTTGAGAATTCTTAATGGTTATAATTATCGCATATTTGTCAATAGGATATTCTCAAGATGAACATAGTAATAGAGTTTCCTTTGACCTGTGACTGTCATATTAATTAACAATGTATTTCTTATATTTTGATTCCGGACACCTAATACCCTAGGGTGCTAGTTGAATGGATATTGGGTATAATTTAAATACTTGTAGAATTAATGATTAGTCAATAAGGAATCCGTCAACTCTCGGTAAAGATTTTGAGTTCTATGATTATAATGACTGAGATGAATAAAACCTTGGCCAAGGGGATTGAATGAATGAAGAAATGAGTTTCTTAAGTCATTCACAGTTCATTATAATAATGGTAACAAGTTAGAGTTTGACAATTAAACCATACTCTAAAGGTTAACCAAGAGCTAGAAAGATGGAAGGAATTATACTTTGTTCTTCTGAGGTTCTTAGTAAAAATATATTATTTCATACTATCGGGTCGTTGAGGAGTGTTGCTAGACGCCACCTTAATTAGTAAATTTAGTATGACTAATTTACTACCTGCTTAGTATTGAACCTATGGGGTCACACACTAACGAGTGTTCTAATCTTTGCTGTAGAATTATTTAATTATTATTTTGATTTGATCAAATAAATAATTATATTAATTCAAAATGGAATATTATTATATTCTTTGCTAGCACCAAGAAATAAATATGATAATTGAGAATATTAAATGAGATTTGAGAATAATTAGTTATTCTATTTCTAAACTTGAATTCTAAATTTGGATGAGATCCTAACTGATTCTGTT
Source organism: Arachis duranensis (assembly GCF_000817695.3). Taxonomy (NCBI): domain Eukaryota; kingdom Viridiplantae; phylum Streptophyta; class Magnoliopsida; order Fabales; family Fabaceae; genus Arachis; species Arachis duranensis. Next base: position 81,132,828 of record NC_029781.3, on the reverse strand, counting down.
TCAAATTGGGTTATGATATGATTCATAAATTTAAATATTCAAGTTTAAAATAGTAAGATATGATTCAAATTTGAATTGAGATTCAAATTTGAATTGAGATTCAAATTTAAAATCAGTAACAAATCTCATACTATATATATGTATGCCAAGAGTAGAGGAAAACATGATCAGATGAAAAAAAAGTAGAGAGAATAACAAGAGTTTTATTCTTTTACCTCTACACACATAAACGTATGTGAGCCTAATTCTTGGAGAAGAATTTTATGGCGTGCAAAGAGTTGCAAGAGGTTTCTCAATTTAGATCAGATGTCCATTGGTCAAGGAGTCGACAGCAAAGATTAGTCTTGGTGTGGATACGCATATAGTCTTCGTACAATCGAAGAATAAAGTTTTTACTAAAGCCTCCAAAGGTATTTAGATCTGATCTACTATATATTTATTATTGGAATAAAGTTTAAGCACAAAATAGATCTTTAGGATTACTTTGTTTTCTTCCGCTGCATGTTATGAACACATGGTAATCTCTTCAAGAAGTCCAATTGACGTGATTCTAGTGGCGTTGGAAAGCTAACGATATATAATAGTCCATACTTCTCCATCAATTCGGCCAAGGCTGCACCTAACTTGAGATTTCTCAAGTTAGGCGTGGATTATTAAGGAATCAAGTGGTCCCCAACTCTCTAAGAAGAAAGCACGCAATCTTCTATTAATTCTGATTTAAACTTTATTTTATTTAAAAATAGGAAAAGATATTATTTTGTTTTAGAAAATATATTTTACATTAATTAGTATTATATATAAAAGGGAAAAGAATCTCTTCTTTTTTACCTCATTCCACACTTTACAGTTTACCTGAATTCTAGTTTTCTCTCTGAACCATGAGCAACTAAACCTCCACTGTTAAGGTTAATAGCTCTATCTATTGTATGGATTGATACTATTATTTTTCTATTTTAATTCATGTATTGATTTATATTTAAAAAATTGTTTTCCTTCTTTATTTTATGAATTTGGGTGGAACGGAAGTATGATCCTTTTTCTAATCGAGTTCTTGTATAACTTGGAAAAGCTCTTTACTTGAACAACAGCTTGAAAACAATTCTCCTAAATTGCTAATTATCTGGACTTAACGGGATACGTGACATATAATCCTATTATATTTGGGTAATTAGGTTTTTTGTGGCATATAAACTAGAATTAAACTTCACCCTCTAATTGGAATTAAGTGACCAAGGAATTGGCGGTTGATGAATTTTAGAGGAGACTAAAACGGTCTAAGGAATTAGGGTTTAGTCACTTATAGTTTGACATGAATTAAATCTTGCATGATTAAAATAGTTAGTAAGAAAAGTCAATTCGAAAAATAGATATCTCTGAAACCTTAACTGTTTTCTACTTTTCTTCCATATATTATTCACAACTTGTTTACTACTTACTTTATTAATTTTCTGAATTTACTATTTAATGCAATTGAGACCCAAACACTCTTTTCTATTTGTCTAACTAAGTAATTTAATCAACCATTGTTGCTTAGTCCATCAATTCTCATAGGATCGACCCTCACTCACGTGAAGTATTACTTGGTACCATCCTGTGCACTTGCCGATTAGTTTGTGGATTATAAAATTCGCACCAAAATTTTTGGCGCCCTTGCTGGGAATTGACTGTGATTAACAACTACTCGTTATTTGATTGGTTAGATTAGATAATTTTTCTTTTAATTAGTTTTATTTTAGTATTATTAATTTTTATTTCTTATTTTTTTCTTTTCTTTTCTTTTTTTCTTTTTTTTCCTTTTGTTCTCCCAGCCCCGTGCTTTCTTTTTTTTTTTTACTTCCTTTTAAGCTTGATTTTTTTTTTCCAATTTTTCGTCCGTTCCTTATTTATTTTTCTTTTTGTTATTTTTTTAATTTATTTTCGTTTTGTTTCTTTTCAATTAATTTTTATCTTTTTATACTTTATTAGTTTTATTTTAATTTTGTCTTTAATTTAAAAAATAATAATAAAAAATAAAATAAAATATATTTAATTTAAATATATATTTATTGTATCATATATTATTTTTTCTTAATTTCTGAAATTAAGTTTGGTGTTATCTGTTAATTTTATTTTAATTTTTCTATTTAATTTTTATTTATTTATTTATTTCAAAATTTTTAGCTTAATATTATTTATAATTTTTTTAAATTTGCTTATCTTAATTAGTTAGTTGTTTATTTTATTATTTTACACAGGTTACCTCACTGAGAATTCTCTGCACTTTGACGTAGAGAATTCCACCTTTTTTTTGTCTTCTGTCTGTTTATGAGCAGGAACAGAGACAAAGAACCTCTTTTAGACTTTGATCCTGAACCTGAAAAGACTTTCAGGTGGCGTTTGCAACAAGCGAGACTTTACAAGGCTGCAGAGTCCACTATGGATCATAATAATGCTGTTATTGCCAATATGACAAATCTAAATGGAAATGAACAACCTAGAAGGGTGCTTGGCTCCTACATTGCTCCAACTGCAGATTTTTATGGAAAGAGCATTGTAGTGCCTCCTATAGATGAAAACAACTTTGAGTTGAAGCCACAATTGATCACTCTGGTGCAACAAAACTGTCAATATCATGGTCTTCCCCAAGAAGACCCAAATTAATTTATTTCTAATTTTCTGTAAATTTATGATACTGTGAAGACAAATGGAGTGAACCCCGATGTGTACAAACTCATGCTTTTCCCATTTGCTCTGAGGAATAGAGCAAAGCTATGGCTAGATTCCCAATCCAAGGAGAGTTTGGATACTTGGAACAAGGTTGTTACTAGGTTTCTTACTAAATTTTTTCTACCAAAGAAGCTGACTAAGCTTAGGGTGGAGGTTCAGACCTTCAGGCAGAAGGATGGTGAAACTCTTTATGAAGGTTGGGAGAGATACAAGCCACTGACTAGGCAATGCCCTCCGGACAGCCTCTCCAAATGAACCCAACTAGATATCTTTTATGAAGGCTTGGGTGAAATGTCCAAGATGTGCTTAGATAATTCCGCAGATGGTTCATTGCACATGAAGAAGACACCGGAGGAGACTATTGAGCTTATTGAATTGGTTGCTAGCAACCAATATTTATATTCATCTAACAGGAATCCTGTGAATTCTGAAGCTCCTCAAAGGAAAGGTGTTTTGGAAGTGGAAGCTGTTGATGCCATTCTTGCTCAGAACAAGCTTTTGACTCAGCAACTTAATCTAATTACTCAACAGTTGAGTGGAATGCAAGTTGCAGCTGTCAACACTTAGAATGCACAAGAGGCCCCTTATGACATGACAGGTAATTTTATGAAAAATAAAAATTATGATTATGCTCAATTTTCTTCTGAACAGGTCAATTACATGGGGAGTGCTCCTAGAAATTCCAATAATGATCCCTATTCTAAGACCTACAATCAGGGGTGGAGAAATCATCCAAATTTTGGGTAGAGAGAGCAACCTCAGAGGCCACAAAATTTTAATAATAATTCTCAGGATGGTTTTCAACAGAATAATTTTAATAACCACCAGTTTCAGTCATCTCAGCAAGCAACTTCTCAGCCCTAGCAGAACAATGATTTGGAAGCAATATTGGCAAGTTTTAGACAGGAAACAAGAGCATCAATCAAGAACTTAGAGATTCAGATGGGTCAATGATGATTGGATTTTCAATGGTTTAGAATTTCACTAATGAAATCTCGTTGTAAAGTATAGTTCCTAAACCAAACAATAATCCTTTCATACAAAAAGTTGTTTGTCACTAGTACAAACCCCTAAAATTTATAAACTGAAGTATTGGACCTCGGGTCGTTCTCCCTAGGAATTGTAATGAAGTGTCTTGTTATTGGTTGTGAGTTATATTTGGGGTTTTTAAGATTTTAGACAAGAAATATAAATGGCAAAGAAAATAAACTAACAACTAGCAAAGCTCTTGGCAAGATATGAGAACTAGAAGTCCTATCCTAGTTATCCTCCTCAATTGTGATGACAAATTAAGATCCAACAACAATTATTGCAAAGAATTAACAACAACAATTCAAGGAAATCTCAATTATCATGAATTACCTCAAATTGCATTATTGAAAGAGGAAATAAAAGAACAACAATCTATCCATAACAAGATGAAGAATTATAAGAAGTAAAGTACATAACTAGAGAGAGGAAGAGGAGAAGATTAAGACTTGATAAAAGAGAAGTGAATTAAAGCATGAATTAAACCTAGATCTAAGAAGAGAGATTAACCTAAACCTAATCCTAATTCTAGAGAGAAGTGAGAGCTTCTCTCTCTAAAAACTACTCTAAACTAAAACTATGACTAATGGTAATGAACTAATTAATTCCCCCTTCAATCCTTGATCCTTTTATTCTTTTCTATCAGCAATTGGCGCCAAAATGGGTTCAGAAACCCTTCGAAATCACCAGGCACGTGTTGCTTTAATGAAGTCATGTGTGGACTGCGACGCGTGCACGCACAGTACGCGTGCGCGCCCCTGGCCGATTCTGCAATGTGCGCGCGAGCACCTTGTGCACGTGTGCGTGCTTGGCTGATTTCACTTCTTTGACTTTTCATGCTTCTCTCCACTTGTATGCTTCCTTCCTTGCTCCCTTTGACCCATGCCTAGCCTATTTCAATCCTGGAATTACTAGCAAACACATCAAGGCATCTTTATGGAATCAAAGAGGAATTAGAATTCATCAAAATAAGGCTTAAAAAGCATGTTTTTACACTTAAGCACAAATACGGGAGAGATTACAAAACCATGCTAATTTATAGGTTAAATGCGAGAAAAGGTCATCAAAATACTCTAAATTCAATATAAGATAAACCGTCAAATTGGGGTTTATCAGTCAATTAGCCACAAAAGTTAATGAAATTGATCAGAGGACCACTAATAGCCTTCCTGGACAAGTGGCAAGTACGGAAGCACAAGTTAATGAGGAGCCAGTTGAAAAAGAAGCTCCAAAGGAGAAGAAGGAAGAAGTAGAGCACGTCCCTCCAAAGCATGCAGACAACCCATTCCTAGACTCTCTTAACACTTATCCTACATTGCCAAAGGTTCTTGAGTACAAGCCTAAAATGCCATATCCTCAGAGACTTCAAAAGGAGATCAAGGACAAGCAGTTTACAAAGTTCTTGAAAGTATTCAAAAAGTTGCAAATCAATATTCCTTTTTGCTGAGGTCTTGCAGCAAATGCCTCTCTATGTCAAATTCATGAAGGAGTTGTTGTCAAAGAAGAAGCCTTTAAAGGGAGATGAGACAGTGGTCCTGACTAAGAAATGTAGTGCCATCATTCAGAATAACTTGCCAAGGAAGATGCCAGATCCAGGGAGCTTTCAAATTTCATGCACCATTGGGAGCACCACCTTTGAGAAAGCCCTATGTGATTTGGGGGAAAGCATAAATTTAATGCCCTTGTCTGTGATGAAGAAGTTGCAAATCCAAGAGGCACAACCTACAAGGATAGCATTATAGATGACAGACAAATCTATAAAGCCTACATATGGATTAGTGGAGAATGTCTTAGTCAAGGTGGGTAAGTTCTTCCTCCCAGCAGATTTTGTGATTCTTGACACAAGGGAGGATGAAAATGCCTCTATAATCCTAGGAAGACCATTCCTAGCCACTGGAAGAGCTCTAATTGATGTCGAAGAAGGTGAATTAGTGCTTAGAGTTCATAATGAGCAACTAGTCTTTCATGTCTTCAAAGATATACATTCAGCAGGTGAAGAAGAGAGGTGCATGCAGACTGAGCTTATTGATCTAAACCTTCAAGAACCCCCTGATGATGCACAACAGAATTTGCAACTCAAACCTCTTTTAGTGACAACTAATAAAATCCCTACTAACATCAAACCTAAGTTTGGTGTTGGGAATGCATCATCCACCAAGACGGAGGTTCCCAAAAAGAAGAGAGTACCCAGGGGATGGAGAAACAAAAAGATTCCCACTGAAAACTTCTTCCCAGGAATAAAGGTGGTGTTGACTAGCAATCCAGTATTCACTTATACAGTAAATAGAATCCTCTCTCTGGAGCATATTGAGCTACTTTATAGGGACATAGGAAGAAGATTCACATTAAGGGGTGAAGAGCTGAGCCCCTATAATCCTCCTCCTTAGAGGAGCTGACCGTCAAGCTACTGACGGTAAAGAAGCGCTTGTCGGGAGCAACCCAATAATTTCGTATCCTTAGTTAATTTTTTGTTGCGTTGATTTTATTATTTATTTGATTTTTATTGAGTTTTACTGTTCTTTCTTTGTTTGACGTGTGTTGATCATGCAGAATTTTTTTTAGAACAGGAACCGGAACCAAACACTAAAAAAAAGGGAATGCGTGGAGATGAAGCACACATTCGGGGACTTTCACGCTGAAGTTGTCCCCTTTCGGGTTCAATATGGAATCATAAATCCACGCCAAATCCCCTCCACCCCTTTCCATTCAATGCCAAGAATTCCTCCCCTTTCTCCAATCACTTTCCCAACCCCCTTCCTGATTCCCTTTTTTTTTTCTTTTTTTCCTTATATATACATATTATACGTTGCTCTCGCGTTAATTTGGAATAAATAATGAAGAAGTAGTAAGCTAAAGGTAAAGCTTGGTCTCTCTGTCTCTGCGCTGCTCCTTCTCTCTCGCTTCTAAGTTTCTCACTTTCTCTCTCTCTCTCCTCCTTCCTTCATCGTGTCAGTGTCTCACTCTCTCTATGGATCTCCTTCTTCCCAGTAAAATCCAACAGAACCGTTTGCTTCAAAACCATCACCAATCCCTACGACCCCCACCTAAAATACTAACCCTAGCAACTGGAATTCGTTGTCTGAAAGCACAGAGGAGGAGGACGTGATGGAGGCAGCAGACCTCTCCAAAATCCTCAACCCACAGAGACACAACAGGAGAGATAGACTATAATGGGGCAGAGGACGGCTCGAGACTTCTCCTTCTGAGGCAGCGACTCTCCCTCCCAAACGCAGCAGCGTTGGAATGATCACACCAAGAGGGCGATGAGGAGTCAAAGAGGCGAGGTGGAGTATAACGGGGTGCAGGAGGGCTCAATGGGAACATAGTTCTTCCTCTGATGCAGTGAGTGTGACCTCTGGCCGATGTGTTCTCTCTCTCCGTGGCCGACTTCCTCTTAAGGGTTTTTTGAGTTGGTTCACGTCTCTTTCATCTCTGATTCTCCATTCCATTCCCCCTTTTCCATTCTCACTCTCAGGTACACAACACATCCAAAACCCAAACCCAACCCGCAAAATTCTAGGGTTTGTATTTGTTGCCTAGGTTTTTCCTATCATCTCACATTTGATTAAACCTGTGATTTGTTCTGCTTTTGTTTATAGTTTGTGGTATAGGTTTTGTATGTGAATGTCTTTTGTTACCTTACATTGCAACCTTGGTGTGGATTTAGGAAATTGCTTTCAGTTACTGGATAAATAGAACAAAAAATTTGTTTAAAACCTAGGGATAATAAGGCTTTTTGGGATGCTGTGAGATTCTATGACAGTTTTAAACTTTTAATTTCTATATTGATAGTGGATCTCCCCGAGAGGACAAAGATCGGATTTGTGATTCTGCTCCTGAAATTCGTGATGTATTTGGGAATTTTGACGATGATGAAGAGGATGATGGATATGCAGTTCATTATGACATTGAACATGACTCAAATGTGAGTGCCTGCTACCAATAACTGATATATTTAGTTTGTCTTTGTGTTGCTTAAAATTTTGCAAATGAATAATCAAAGTAATCTCCTACCTCAGAGATCCCCTGTTGAAGAAGAGGGCTATGAAAAAAGCTTGAGGCCAGAGAATATACTTGCAGATGAAGATCATAGGTATGGGTCAGAGGAGGAAAATTATGAGATGAAAACTAAAGAGAAACCACTTGGGCCACCATTAGAGTTAGAGGTTCCGCTACAACCACCTCCAGCTCTTCCAGAAAAGGTCTGGCATAATTTATGTGGAAGCCTGTGGTTTATATATTAATTTGAATTTAACTTTGACTTTGGGTGGCTGGATAAGAGTTCTTATTCTTCTTTTGGCATATGATACCTTTATGATTTTTGGTGCAATATTTAAGGTGCCAAAGTGAAAACTGTGTAGTTTAAAATGATATAAGTAGTTGTATTCTTAAAAGAGTTCCTTCATGATCACTTTCTGATGACATATTTGGGCAAAAAGTAGCTTATGTCAATTTGAGTTGTTAATGCTCCCATTGATTGTGGAGATCATATGCTCCCAATTTTTATGTCAATTTGAGTTGTTAATGCAAATAGTATGCCCCCAATTTTTAAGTCAATTTGAGTTGTTAATGGTTTTAAAATTATCCACTCATGCCTATCTGGTAAATGTAGGTTTTCTCATTTTTGGATCCTCCCAACCTATGCAAAGCTGCGTCAGTGTTTGTATGCAGTGGAGCCCCCGATGAGCATAATCACGGGTACTCCATTTAGATTTCTTGCATGATTTTATAAGTAAGGATATCTTGTGTGTTAGAAATTTCTTTATGTATCCCTTACAACTATTATCCACATGGAAATTTTTAAAATTGGGTCTTATCTTCTGCCTGCTTATATTATGTCTTAGTTGATGTAAAAAGCCATTTCTCCGGTAATAAAGGGGTTAGTTTCTTTTGTTTCTTCCCTTACTATTCTAACTTTTAAGGCGTTAATTATTTTTCATATGAATCTAGTTATTTGTGTCTCATATTCGAATCCAATGATTGGAAACTTGATTGGCATGGAAAATCAATATTGTTTGAGTTTTGTAGAAAGAAAAAGTTTTGTCTTGCCAATCCATGAATATATCATGGAAGTAGGTATGTGAGGGTTTTGGGTTCATTTAATTTAAGTTTATTTTGGAATCTGTTATTGTTGTTTGTTCTTTTATTTTTGAGCATGATGTTCGATATGGTTCAATTTCAATTGTTGGCTTCCTCATTTGCTTCAGATTGGAGTTATTTATCTCTTATATTTCTAATCATTGAATGATACCTTTATATGCATTCAATTTTAAAAAATTATTATGGTAAAAAAAGTGTAAAAATCTTTAAAAATCCATCTGGTGTAATTTCAGCCGCTGGGTTCTTTTATTTTATTCTTTGTTATTTCTCTGATCCTTTGGTCTTTATTTTCTTGGGTACCTATTTTATGAATCCATATTTTGTTTCCCTCTTTTCTGTCGAGTTATGAGTGATTGGCGTGATGGATGACGATTTGCTTTTGTTGGTCCGCTTTAGTGTTTGTAATACCCGGTCTAACCGAAATTAATTAAATAATAAGTTAAGTAGGAGCGAATATGGTTGTAAGATTTGGCAATTGGAATTTGATGATTTAAATATGATATGTGGATTCAGTGAATTTTTCCGAGTCGGAAGGCATAGTTTTCTGCGTAAAAGCGCGCAGTAGAATTTTGACCGGCAGTACCAGCTGAGACTTGTCTGGTACTGCAGCTGAGAAAATTGATTATGAGTAAATATGATTAAGAAATGAGAAACTATAATTAGGGGAGGTAGAAATATTTGAAGTGCGATTTAGAGCGCTAATCTTAAAGGTTTTGGTCCAAAATTGGGCCAACGGACAAAAATAAGTAAACCGGGCCTAAGTGGGCTGGTGGACGAAATTGTGATCACTTGTTATGTATTTATAAAGGATGTATACTCTGAGGACATTGTTTATTTTCTTCACAATCTCGTTCAACTAACCAGCAAGTGTACTGGGTCGTCCAAGTAATAACCTTACGTGAGTAAGGGTCGAATCCACAGAGATTGTTGGTATGAAGCAAGCTATGGTCACCTTGTAAATCTCAGTCAGGCAAATTAAACATTATTTATGGGTTTGAGGATAGAAATAATAAAAAGAAATAAATAATAAAAGGGATAGAACACTTATGCAGATTCATTGGTGGGAATTTCAGATAAGCGGATGGAATAGGGGTTCACCATCAACTGTGGCTACTTTCATTCCTCACGGGGAAATAACCTGTGCGGCTGTCACTCGCACAGCTAACCAGTCTGGAGGCATCACCCATGGCTGATAGCTACATCCCATCCTCGCATTGAAAACTATGCTAACGCACTCTGTCACAGTACGGCTAATCACCGGTTGGTTCCCGCTCCTACTGGAATAGAATCCCTCTTTTGCGTCTGTCACCAACGCCCAGCAGGTTAAAGTTTGAAGCACGTCACGGTCATTCATGATCGGAATCCTACTCGGAACACCACAGACAAGGTTGGACTTTCCGGACTCCCAGGATCCTACTCGGAACACCACAGACAAGGCTGGACTTTCCGGATCCAGATGAATGCCGCCAACTCTCTAACTTATACCACGAAGATTCTGTTGGGGAATCTAAGAGATACACATTCAAGCTCTGTTGCATGTAGAACGGACATGGTTGTCAATCACGCACATTCATAAGTGAGAATGATAATGAGAGTAATCTGACTCATAACATTCATCATGTTCTTGGGTACGAATGAATATCTTGGAATAAGAATAAGAGAGAATTGAATAAAACAAGATAGAATTTCATTAATACTTGAGGTACAACAGAGCTCCACACCCTTAATCTATGGTGTGCAGAAACTCCACCGTTGAAAATACATAAGCAAAAGGTTCAGGCATGGCCGAATGGCCAGCCCTCTCCATGATCAAGTGACCGAATAATGAAAGACTTAAAGTGGTCAAAAGATGTCTAATACAATAGATAAATGTCCTATATATACTAGACTAGCTACTAGGGTTTACATGAGTAAGTAATTGATGCATAAATCCACTTCCGGGGCCCACTTGTTGGAAAGCCCTGGATGTCTACTTTCCAACGCCGTTGAGAGCGCGCCAATTGGAGTTCTGTAGCTCCAGAAAATCCATTTCGAGTGCAGGGAGGTCAGAATCCAACAGCATCAGCAGTCCTTTTTGTTAGCCTTCTTCAGAGTTTTGCTCAAATCCCTCAATTTCAGTCAGAATTTACCTGAAATCACAGAAAAACACACAAACTCATAGTAAAGTCCAGAAATGTGAATTTAACATAAAAACTAATAAAAACATCCCTAAAAGTAGCTTAAACTTACTAAAAACTATATGAAAACAATGCCAAAAAGCGTATAAATTATCCGCTCATCATGGGCCCAAGACCCAACATATATAAACATTAGTTATGAGCATTTCAACCCATTTTACCCTAAAAGGAAGGGTTGGGGCGCTGAAATTGAGAAGAGAGAAGAGAAGAGAGAAAACCTAACTCTCTTTGATCTTCAAACCACCATAACTTGAGATACGGAGCTCCGATTGATGAGCCGTTTGCAGCCACGCGTCACTCTTCTCATCTTCTACAATTCTATCTAAGTTTTGTGGTGAGTATTCTATTCATCTCTACCCAGTTTTCGAAATTCCCTATTGTTACACATTTTCGGGTAGTTAGTATTAAAATCTTGTGATTTTGAGTGTCTAGGGATACTCCAACATGGATTTCAAGTGGGTTCTATCCCTACTTCATATGGGCTGAGGTAAGAAGTGCTCAAACCCTTGTGATTTATCATTTTTATGAGCCCTAGGTTGATGTATGTATGTGATATTAGTTATGTTAGTGTATTTGGTGATTTTGATGCACAATTGGGAGGTTGGTGTTGCTTGTGGAGTTTTGGTGAGGCTTGGAGCTAAGGGTTGGTGGTGACTTCCATAGAAGAGGCTTAATTGGTTTGGATACAAGAGGTACGGTTTAAGTTTCATTTAAGTACCGTGTGGTGTGATGAGAATTCCTAGGCTAGATGCCCCTAGGATTAAGTTTGGATTTCGTAAATGGTTGGTGCTAATATGCATAGTTGATATGTAATGTGAATTAATGATTGGGTTGAGAATTGTGTGGCCTTGTATGCTTGGTGTATTGAGAATTTGATGTATTGGGTAATGAGTATTGATTTGTGGTTTATGCATTTAAATTGTGAAATTGGGCCGGAGGCCGTAAATTTTGGGCCTGAGGCCGGAAAGAGGTAAGGAAGGTAAGTTGGTGTGTGCATTGTATGATGACACAAGTGATTGGATGGATTTCAGATAATGAATATGTGAATGATTGGGTTGGTTATTGAATAATAAGGTTTGAGGAGTTGAAGTGTGGAATTTGGTAATTTTGGGTGAAATTATGTAGATGAGGTATGTTTGGTTTTGGTTGAGAAATATTATATGATCATATATGTGATTATGATTATTGATGTCTTGATGGTATGATGATGCATGAGAGATATGTATGTTGTGATATATGCTTGAGTAATGATTAAGGTTGATTTGTGGGTGAAACCACGTGATAGAGAGTATGATATTGATTATGTATAATGATGGTTAATTGGAAATAGTATTATTGGAAATTGGGATGAGGAAGGATGTATGACATGTTGATGTGTTTGTAATTTAGCCATTTGTTTGAAATGGGTAAAAATGGTTATATGGCGGTTTTGGGAATCGTGGTAAAGTGTTAATGTATGAGTTGAGGAGGCTTGATGTTGATTTTGGTATATTTTGATTGATTTCAAAAAGGGTTGAAACTAGCATGTTTTGGTTGATTTTGAAAATGGTTGAAAATGGCTCGTTTTGAAAAGGGCACCTTGTGGTTTTGTATGAAAACATGGTTTTTGGGTATACTTTGATGGGACATAACTTGGACTCCGGATTCCCGTTTTGTGCCAAACTTATTTAGAAGTGAAATTGGATCCGGGATGTCCATGCCGTTTGAAGAACGGGCGAAAAATGATTTAAAATGAGAAAGTTATGTCCATCGGAAGATTGGGGGTTGCATCTATGAATTCTGCAGCTTTTAACTTAGAAAATTTTTAGCAGAATGACCCTCCACGCGTAGGCGCACTTGGCGCGTACGCGTCGTTCTTCAAGAAGGCACCATCCACGCATGCGCGTGGTGTGCGCAGGTGCGTCGATGCGCTGCACCAAATGCCCAGCCATTTTCCCGAGAGTTGTGCCGGTTTTGTGCCTGGGGCACAAATGTACCCGCGCGTACGCGTGGCTGACGCGTACGCATCGTTTGGATGTTTTTCAACCCACGCGTCCGCGTGAATGACGCATACACATCGATGAACATTGTGGCCATCCACGCGTGCGCGTGGAGGACGCGTACGCGTGGCCCTGTTTTCATGCCAAAGTTGATTTTTGAGTTTTAAAAGACAAATCTCATACTTCTAAGCCTCCGGTCTCACCCCTTATGTATTAAATCATTATGATATGCCTAGCAATGAGAAAGGAGCTAGGGGATGTGGTAACTTGCGAGTGAAGCAAGGGGAAAAGTTATGATCAATGATGAACAACGATGATTATATGAGATATGGAGGATGACGGTGGAAGTACCGTGTATGCCATGAGCCGAAGGGCTATATTTATTGATAAATGGCTGGTTCTTGATTGAACCAAGAGCCGGATGGCTAAGTTATTGCCGGGTTACGGCAAAGCCATGACTGATTATGGCTGAGTATAAATGTATATATGATTAATGAATGAATGTGTTAAATGGATAATAATGGAAAATGTTGAAATGTGATGTGTAACCCCGAGTAGTAGGCAGTGGCGTTGTCCACTTGCTCCGGGTATGAGACGGAAAAGGATGTTTATGATAAATGAGTTTAATTATGGAGTTTTGAATGAATGTATTTGTGATACCTGGGTAGTAAGGGTTGTGGTTCGTCCTACTTGCTCCAGGTTAATGTTTGAGATTTGATAACAATGATGATTGCTTTTAAACTGAACGAATGTATGTTTTGAGATCCTGGGCAGTAGCAAGGGTTGTGGTTCGTCCCACTTGCTCCAGGTCAGAGATTGTGACGCTTGGGTAGTAGCGACAGTAGTGGTGAATCCACTCGCTCCAGGTTGAGCTTTTAAACACCTGCCTGGGTAGTAGCCGCAGTAATGGTTATTCCACTGGCTCTGGGTTGAGCGGGTAGTAGCAAGGGAGTTGTAGCTCAAACCTACTTGCTCTGCAAGGGGTGTTTCTGTCCAATGGTTAGCTACCAGGACATGTCGGGTTGGCTATATAACTAACAGATGATATCATCAGCCATAGGGCAGGCATACATCATTTGCATATGTTTGAATTGTTTGGGTTTGCCTATTTGTTTTGGATTTCTACATCATATACGTTATGTTACCTGATTATGTGCTACTTGTTCTACTTGTACCTTATTTGTGTATTACTTGCCTGTATTGCTTGTGTTTGTACAACTGAGAGGCCCCTTATGCTGGTGTCGGTGGATGTTGGGGGCTGTTCTCGATGAGATAAATTGATGATACGATTGTATGACGATGATGATCATTGAATGAGATAATTTGAGTTCCCTGGGAAGACACAGTGATGTGGTTTCACTAGCTCCAGGTGAGGGTACGATGTATTGATACAAAATTACTGAGGTAGAACAACTGGTGATGGTTTTGCTTATGATTCTGAGTCTGATTCGTGGAAGAGTCAGCGAGTTGGGAAACATGTGAAATATGAATTAGATTTAGCACTCCTTTATGACAGTTGTCTATTCATGGATTAGCGAGAACCTAGGATGGATAATTAGTGAAGAAGTTTAAGATGCTTAGTGAGTTTTTATTGCAGTGCATTGTATTTATTTGGCACTTTTACCGTACTGGGAACCCATGGGCCCGGGGTTCTCATTCCGTATATATCTCTTGTTTTTCAGATACAGGTCCAGGTTCTCAGAAGTGAGCTGTGGTTTGTCTGAGAGACGGTGAAGATCTTTATTTTCTCTACTTTGTGTTTTGCTTAGAATCTCTCCATCTTTGTTTCGAAAAGATAATATTATGTATTGAACTCTTTTGAACTTGCCTATAGAGGCTCTCATGTTTCCTTTGGGAGAGATTAGGATATATGTTGTCAACTACTTTCATACTGTACCCTAGCCGGCCTAAACTTCGCGGGTCGCGACTAGTGGCTATTACTTATGTTATATATATCTATCTGTTATCTATCTCTTAATCTCCTTTATGCCATGTCCGTATATCACTTTCGGCTTCACAGTTTAACTTTTCATTGTCGAAACGTGAGTGATACGTCTTCGCGATTTATTTATACTCTTTTCAGGCTTCTCGATTAATACTCCTTTCGAAATTACCTATATTTATATATTAAAAATTCACCTGAGAATCGTACCACCGTAATATCATTGACTTATGACTCGAGCATAAGGATTTGAATATTAGATTAATCTTTAAATTATTGATTCCCGATTTCTTTTTGGGTATTTAACTAAATAAATAATTAGCGTTGTTGTTCTGCCCTTTTTTTCCCACCATTTGGTTCGCACTGGAACTCTTAACTTTTATTTTTTTTAACTCTTAAATGATTACTTTTTATGCATTTATATTTAAAAAAGTTCTGTACTAAAAAGTAGAAAATTCTATAAAAATCAATCCAATCCACTTTCTTTTTATTGAATCTGTAACCACCAAATATCTCTTCTTTTCCTTTTCATATTCTCCTTTTATATTAGTTACTTTTTTATTATTTTGTTCGTTATTATTATTACTAAATGCCGTTTAACAAGTTTGGATCTTCTTTTGTTCGGATCTTCTTTTGCCATAGTCATTGACTAATCCTTGACATGTTTGTGCATTTACTAGATGCCATTTGTTTAGTGTTCTCTTTTTAGGAATAAAAAAAAGAAAAATAAAAAATAAGCATTATCTTATGACATATGTAAATTTTTACTACTTTATTAAGATATTATTATAGCTTTTTTGCACTTTATCCACTTCGATGTGTTTATAAATAGATTTAGTTTCCCTTGGTTTAATCACAGCTGTCTAAGTTCTTTTTACCTCCTTGGTGTTGTTAATTTAAAAAGTTTGTTAGTGTTTTAGCAATTGTTAGTTTACCAATTCTCTTTGTCCCTTAACTTAGACGAGAACATACATACCAAAAATGAAAACATATTATTCTTTCAAATAAAAAAAATTACTACCTTGAATTTCAGTTGCCTAATAATTTTTTTAATAAGCAATGACGTGATCTTTTATTATTTCATTCACTATTATCATTATAATTTTTTTTTCTTTGGTTTGTTTTTTCGTATGTTAATTGGTAGGTGAAAAAGGTTTTTGATTATTTTTACCTCAATATTAATTACTGGAGATTGAGGTGAGTTTTATTATTTTTCAGTTTTTTATTTTTTTTAAAATTTGATTTTGTTTATGTGGGAGCAAATTAATAATTTTTGACTTTTGTATATCTCTAAATTTTATTTTATTATTTGATAAACAAAATATTGTGAGAGTTTGTTTTGATTAAATTTTTGGTATGATGGTGTTATTTATTTTATTTTTATTTATGATGCTAAATTAGCTTTTCATCTTTGAATTATTGATGCCCTATTTCTTTTTGGGTCTTTAAGTAAATAAATAATTAGTGTTGCTGTTCTGCTTTTTTTTTTCCACCATTTGCTTCGCACTGGAATTCTTAACTCTTTTGTTTTAACTCTTAAAATGATATATTTTTAGACATTTAATTTTAAAAAGCTTCTATGGTAAAAGATGAAAATTTCTATAAAATTCAATCTAATGCACTTTCTCTTTATTGAATCTAACCATCAAGGATATCATCTTTGCCTTTCCATCTACTCCTTTCATATCACTTACATATTCTGTTTTCTTCTTTTTTGAATTAAAATTAGTGAGAAGCTTATCCTTATTTTTATTATTATACACCACTTGAATTGAACTTGCATGTTATTTAGATTTAGTTATTTTTTTTGTAATTTGTGGTACAATTGATTGAGTTATTTAGATTTAGCTTTTAGTTTTAGAATTATTGATCGTATTTATTCTTGTGTATTTAACTAGATAAAAAATTAGCTTGTGTGTATTTTCATTAGAAATATGATATATTTTTTCATTGGAAATCTAAATATATTTGAAGCCTACTAAAATAATGATATCTAAACTAAAAGGTGTGCTCATTGCATGAATTTACCATTCCTGGATCTAGGCATAGGCTTTCTTCTTATTCTGGTTCTTGCATTTCCCTTAGTGTCACCTCATGTTTTTGTTAACTTCCACTTTCCTCTCTTTTTATTCTCTTTCTTACTCATCTATATTTCTGCTAGCTTAGGATCTATAAAAAAGATTACTGATAGGGGTGACTGTTTACTACATATCTCTAGATTTATATCTATTGTTCTAAGTTTAGTATCTATAGAGAGGATTATTTATTGGGGGACGTGAATATCTTTCGTTAGATGTCTAGATATTCGAGGTTACTAATTTCCGAGAGTAAAGATTTTATGTATTTCAAAATTCAAATCTCTTAATTGATATATGTTTATACATAAACCCATAATCCATTTGTTGATTCATAGTTTTTTCACATTTCTTTGGTCTATTGTATTACTTTTTTACAGAGTTTGTTTTATTAACTGAAATCTATTTTTTCTTTCACCCTTTTAAATGTATATCTTTTTTTCTTTTGAGCTCAATTTTTGAACTTATTAATGGCCACTTTGTTTTTGGTATTTCATTACATAGATAGATAATTATCTTGTGTGTATCTTTATTGGGAATATGATATATTTGCCATTGGAAATATAATTATATAGGAAGTCTAATCAAATAATGATATCTATACTAAAAGGTGTCATCATCTAAGTCTATCACTCCTAAATCTGTGCATAGGTTTTCTTTTTATTTTTGGTTCTCCGTTTTTTCTAGGTATTACCTCATGTTGTCTTTGTTATCTCTCTGTTCTCTCTCATCCTCTTCTCATCCCATCCTCTCTTCTCCTAGTAACTTACAATTTATATAGAAGATAACTTAGGGTTAATATAGCTTACCATTTATACACCTTATTTGTGTATCAATTGTTGTTGGCTTAGGTCCTATATATAGGATTATTTAGTGGGGCCCGCAAATATCTTTCGATTGATATCTAAGGTCAATCAACACCAATATCTTTCAAATGTCTATCTTGCTTCCTTTTTTCCCTCCCAAAATAAGGGTTCTATGAATTTCAAAATTCAAATTACTCAATTGATTTGTGTTAATAAATAAAGGCAGAACCCATTGATTGTGGCATATTTTTCTCACATTCATGTTGCTGTTGTATGTGTTTCTTAGTTGCTGTTTGATTGACTGAAATCTATTTTCTCTTTCATCCCTTTAATTGTATTTCAATATGACAACTGCCATGGATATGGTTAATAAGATTAATCCTGAGAAGGAAGCATGGAACCTCAAAGTTAGGGTGATTAGGCTTTGGACTATTCCTTGTAACACCCTACCATACAGAGTCTTATGCTTAAGTCATAATTCAGAGATGGCAAGGTATTACGACCTCTAAAATAAAAAAAAATTAGTACGTATAGTAGTATGAATGATTGATTATAACTAGGAGCCTTTGTAGAAAAAGGGGGAAAACAAAAATCGCAACTCAAAAGCGCAACATTCCGATCGATAACGTAACGAACAAGGATAAACCAACGCGAGATTATATATATACAAAAGAGTGTCAAAGACAGGAATATCAAGACTCAAAATCTGGCTGCAAAGATAACTGGTTCGAGTATAGCAATATATACATATGTAAAATAAGGAAAACCCCGAAGGAAACCCAAAGGGACACAAATACAGAAACCTACTCTCCAAAATCTCCCATAAGAGGGGTCATCACAGTTTGTATTATTTAATGGAGATAAAAGTATCTAAGCAAAACATATAACCCAAAACATATAACCCAAAACATAGTCCCGAGAACAAAGGATCTTCGCAAATCTAGAAGTCTCTAGCATGCCTCAGCGGGAAACCTCACGTCCTGCATCTGAAAACCACAAAATCGGCATGTGTGAGAACCAGAGGTCTCCAGCATGGTAACAGCTTCCACATATATAATACATAATAATAGAGGAAAGCCGAAGGCAATCCTAGAACTTCCTCCAGATAATATCAAAGCTTATAAACAAGCTAAACCATATGTGGCGACTGACTAAAGATTCTTCAGTCTAACTAATACTTCCCTTTCCAATTCCTTCAAACCTCCCAACCACCAGTAGGAGTAGAAAATATAGGAAATACAGTTATATCAGACAAGACATATACAAATAGGAACAAATAAGGCATTTAGACTATTAGCAAGTAATATGCAGTCAAATAAGCAATCTCAAACAATTCATATAGTATGCATATGATGAATGCCTGTCCCTAGTGGCTGATGATATCATCTTTCGATTATAGAGCCAACCCGACAAGTCCTGGTAGCTAACCATTGGACTGTTCCTCTGTCACACATCCCCAACTCGAGTTATACTCATCATAAGCTTGATCATAATCATGATCTATATCCATCACCTTCACTGGTGAATATTTACGGGGGCGAGCTCATCTGGGGCTTTCACAGTGCCCGGCCACACTTATGACATAGGGTCAAAAGAGCTTCGAGTCTCAACCTGGAGCACGTGGTGGCTAGCCACTGCTTCCTCCCAGGGAAACTCTCATCTCCAACAGTGGAAGTGCAACATTTACAATTCATTCAACAACATATATACATTTATACATAGCCATAATCATGGCTCCGCCGTAACACGGTAATAATCTAGCCATCCGGCTCACGGTTAAATCTATAACCAGCCAATCGGCATCACAGTTAAATCCATAACCAGCCATCTCATTAACAAATACGACCTTTCGGCCCATGGCATAACAAGCACTTCCACCACCATCCTCCGCGTCTCACATAGTCATCTTTGATCCTCATTGATCATTCATTTTTCCCTTGCTTCACTCGCAAGTTACCACATCCCCTAGCTCCTTTTCTAATCTCTAGGCATATCAACATGATTTAAGACATAAGTGGTGAGATCGGAGGCTTAGAAGTATGAGATTTGGCTTTTAAAACTCAAAAATCAACTTTGGGATAAAAACAGGGCCACGCGTACGCGCACTACACGCGCACGCGCGGATGGCCTCAAAAACTCATCGACGCGTATGCGTCATGCACGCTAACGCGTGGAATGAAGAATACCCAAGCGACGCGCACGCGTCAGCCACGCGTACGCGTGGGTGCTCTCGTGCCCCAGGCACAAAGCTGGCACAGTTCTGGCACAACTCTCTGGCAAAATGGCTGGGCATTGGATGCAGAACATCGGCGCACCCGCGCACACCACGCACGCTCGTGGATGGCGTTTTCCGGAAGAACGGCGCGTACGCGCCAAGTGCGCCTACGCGCGAGGGGTCGCTCTGCTAAAAATTTTTTTAAGTTAAAAGCTGCAGAATTCACAGATTCAACCCCCAATCTTTCAACGGGCATAACTTCCTCATTTTAAATCGTTTTTCACCCGTTCTTCGAACGGCATGGACATCCCGGATCCAATTTCATTTCTAAATAGATTTGGCACAAAACAGAGATCCGTAGTCCAAGTTATGTCCCGTCAAAGTATGCCCATAAACTAAGTTTTTCATAAAAACCACAAGGTGCCATTTTCAAAACAAGCCATTTTTAACTCCTTTAAAAATCAATCAAAACATGCCAATTTCATCCCTTTTCTTTGAAATCAATCAAAATATATCAAATTCAACACCAAGCCTCCTCAACTCGCACATAGACAATTTACCACAATTTACCAAAATCACTATCCCATCATTTTAACCCACTTCACCCAAGTGGCTCAAACCCAAACACATTGACATATCATATACTCTTCCTCATGCTAATTTTCAACAACACCAATTCCAATTAACCATCATTATGCATAATCAATATCATATTCACCATTAACATGGTTCAACCCACAATTCAACCATAACCAATCGTCAAGCATATATCACAACATGCATATTTCTCATACATCATACTATCAAGGCATCCATAATCATCATCACATATGTGACCACATCATATATCTCAACCATTCATTAACACCAACAATTCAATGCCTATCTTAGGGTCTCTAGCATAAGTATTTCCTACCACATTACATATTAGATACGGAAAACCGAAACCATACCTTAGCCGATTTTCCCAAGCTCCACCGGAGCACTTCCAAACCACTTTTCCTCAAGCTCTCAAGGCCTCAACACCTCCAAGAACAGATTTCTCACCACCAAATCCTTTCTCAAGCTTTTCAATATCACCAATCAAGCTCCAAAATTCACATATACACAACCTAAGCCACAACCATCATACCCATACACAACATTTCAAAACCCAAACATCATAGAACCACAAAATACACTAGGGTTAAGAATCTACCACACCCAAGGTTCAAGGAGACAAGATTAACCTTTTCCTTCAAGAGAGTTGGGTCCTATAACATCAAAGAGCCCAAAATCTCAACATTTTTGCTCATGAAACTCGAAATCAAGGCTAGAAATTCGAAGAAAAAAACGTGACTTACCTCAAGATTAATTGTATGGGTTTTGTAGATCTCTCCGCGGTGAACGCATGGCCGCAAACGGTGCGGCAATCGGAGCTGTAGATCAAAAGTTATGGTGGTTTGAGGATCGAATGAGAGAAAGAACTTGAGAGAGTGTTCTTCCCTCTTGTGCCTCCAATTTCAGCATGTGAGTGTGTTTAGTGAGGAGAGAGAATGCTGAAAACTAGGGTTTTGGTTTAGTTATGTTGGGCCAAGGGCCCACTTTGGGTCCGGTTGGCCCGGTTTGGCCCGTTCGGTCCAATCTTGGTCCGAATTCTATAAAATTGGTACCGAAATTCTCATCTCAATCTCCTCTATCATATTAAGCCATAAAAATCACATTTTAGGCTTTCTAGAATAAATTCTCATTTATGGGTTAATTAGCTGTTAATTAACCGGGTTTTACATTCCTACTTTCACTAGTCAGTTTCTCCCAAATTCCATGGAGATGATTTTGGTTGATGAATCTGAGTTATAGTGGTCTAAATCTATTAAAATTTTTTGGCTGTTTATTTTTTGTATTTAGATGTGTTTCTCCTTGACTTTTTTATATTGAGGTCTGAAATTTTGTTTCATTTAATTTTTTTCTGTATTCAATTTGTCATTTATCAGATTTTTAGTATAATTTATGTTGATAGGTAGGGGTGCAAGATACAAGCTACTGTTCGAAAGACTATGATTTACAAGTTCAAACAACTTCTCTCCGAGGGTCGAGTATATGTAATGAAGCTCTTCTCTGTTGTGCAAACCAAGGATCTTATAGGGCCACTAGACATCAGTTTAAGTTGATTTTCCAATTCAGGACCACTGTCAGGGATGCTATCTGCGATTTTATTCCAAAATCTGCTCTTACAATCACTTCATTCACTGAACTTTTGGAAACCAAAGAGGATCCTGATTTCTTAGTTGGTATGTTGTGCTATTTGCTCATACTTTTTTTGTCTGGAATGATTGCAGTCTTGTTTTTTTGTGATTTGTAGAATGTTACTTTGTTGTCATTATTTCCTAATAGTTTTTTTAATATTTATTTCAGATGTGGTGGGTCTATTGGTCTGTGTGTCAAAAGAGAAAGAATATGATAAAGATGGAAAGGAGATGAAGATGGCTGTGTTGGAACTTGCTGAAAATGAGTTACGTTCTTTAATTTCTACCTCTTCCTCTTATTGGGATTCTTTTTTGTTTTTGGTGTGTTTGTATAGTCAAGTTTCTAATAGTGTAGGTGATTTTGTTAGTTGTTTTTAGTCATAGGATTCGGTGTGCCTTATTTGGTGAATATGTTGACGAACTTAATCGATTTCTGTCTTCTGGGTATGCTGAATAGCCAGTTATGGTTTTACAGCTTGCCAAAGTTAAGGTTTTTAGAGGTTTGTATCATGTAAATTTCATTTCAGGTGTGTTAGTTATCCAAGTTCACTTGGTTTTACCACTATATTCCTGTAACCAATGTATATATATATTAGGTATAGTTGGACTGTAGAATGTTATGTTTGCATCAAAGCTTGGATTTAATCTTGACATCCCAGATGTGGCAGCTTTTTGGAAAAGGTATTTTTGTACATGTAGTTTCTGTTGTGTTTTTTGTTGTTGTTGCTATCATTGTTTACTTATTTAAGTTGGTGCTGTATTTGTTAACAGTTCTATTCCACATGGAGTTAGTGTATTCCAACCCATTGGCATTGTTGGATCTGAAAAAAATATCAGAATAGAAGAAGATTTTATGAAACTCACACCTAAGTGTACTATGAAGTCGCTTGATGCTAACAACCGGGTTGGAACCACTTTAATTTTTTTTATTATGTTTACTCTTGATAATTTGTGTTAAATTTTCTTTTTCTATTCCTTAGTAAATACTGCTTTGTTTTGGAACGATATTAATGCTTTTGTCTTCCTTTGCACTTGAAAATACTATGCTGTTAGTATTTATTTTAGGTTTTTCAGTTTTAGTTTGTATTTCAACTATCTTTGGTTATAATGTCTTAATATTTATAGACCTGGTCTTATATTTTTATGCTGGAACTTTTGTTGTACTAGCGAAGATAGCTGAAATAGTTGAGGATGGTCCTTGGTGGTACTCTGCTTGTGTGTGTGGCAGAGGTGTTCAGGCAGAATCTGGGATTTACTTTTGTCAATTTTGCAACATCCATGTTACAAATGTGACTCCTAGGTATAAATGTTTTACAATGCTTCCTTTGTGCTTTGTTAAATAGTGAATTATTTATGCGTAGTTGTTAATCTTAGGCCAGTATTTATGTGCATCTTAAAAAAATTCAGGTTTAGAGTGAAGGTGTTGGTTGAGGATTCCACTGGTATTTCTATTTTTGTCCTCTTTGATCGAGAGGCAAGTTACCTACTGAATAAGACTTGTGCCCAATTGTTTGAACAACATCTTAAGAATGCTGATGTAAGTCACTCGAATGCTGTATTCTTTTTTTGTGCTATTTTTTTGTTGAAGAGTTTTCTTATCCTCCAGTTTCTACCGATTCATTTTTTCTATTGTGTCTGTTTTATATTGTTCGTAGGTTGTGTTTGGCACACAGTCTCCTCCTAATTTCAAGAAATTATTGGAAAAACTATGCTGTTCAAGGTTCTTAGTAGGCCTATTGGGATGGAAAAATTCAAAGGGACTTATCCAATGAGGCATGTTTGTGATGATGTTGCAATACTTGGAATGTTTGAGCTCTTTGGTTCAGATTTGAGTCCTAAAAAGGTATAAAATGGAATTCGCACCTATTGTTTCATTTTAATAAATTCTTTCCTTAATTTTTCATTTTTTGGTTGTTCCACCTTTATTCATGTCTTATATTGGATGTGCTTTGTATTATCCAAGGCGGGGTTTGTACCAAAAGAAAAGGGATCATTTGAGAAACCCTTTAAGGTTACCAAATTACCGAATTTGGGATTGACTCCTTCCAGTTGCTCTGAGCTATTTGCTGGTTCGCCTCAATGTACCCAAAAGGAATCAAGTGTTGTTGATTTGGGAGCTGATGAAGATGCTAAGGTTCCATGCTTCCAGTTTCATCTATCATTTTTTCTGTATTACTTTTCACCCTTTTTTTAGTTGTGTTTAAATTGAACCTAATATGTTGTGTCATTTAATAGTGTCCTCTCCTCAAGAGAAAGTCTGTTGATGCTGTGGTGGATAAATTAAATGAAGTGGATAGTTCTGAAAATTCATGTGATGAAGTTGATGAAAGTGAAGAGGTGAGTAGTGTTGCCAATTTTTTTTATAGGGCGCTTAATTTTATGATCAAGTTCCTTTGACTAGAACTCATTAATTATCCCTCTAATTATGTTTATATTTTCATGCAATTATTTACACTAGGAGTATGTGGTTGATGTTATCGAGGCAGTGTTGATGCTGAAAAAGATGTAAAGCCTTCGTTGAAGATGTTGAGAAGATCCTTGGGGAATGATGGCTCCTCTGGACATGGGGTTAATTGAGGTAGCTGCCCATGGCAGTTAACTAGAGCTACTGATTAGGACTAATCTAAGGCATTAGGTATTTTGGTTGTGTCCATGTAATAGCATTTGATGTATTGGATTGTAGTGTATGGAATATTTGTGTATTTTCATGTTTTGTATAAGTTTTTTGGATTTTTTTTTGGGCATCTTTCTCATGTAATAGATTAAGTGCTAGGGTGTGGACACAATATCATTAGCCACTAGGAAAATTAGCTATTTAGTCTTTTATGTTTGTACTTATTTCTTTGAAATTCAATAAAATGCAGCAGCTCTTTTATGATATAAAAATCTCTCATTTCACAATTTAGTTTATTCCTTAACTTATGTGATTTTGCCAAGTGAATGTTTTATGGTATTTAGATGACTGAATATTTATGTGTTGTTAAATTGATTTGTACTTTCTTGATATATCTATATTGAATAGGTTGGAAGTGATCTTTTTGCCATTTCTTTTGTTTGGTGGATTTCTTAGGTGCATTTTGCCTAGAATGGCTAATGTAGCTTATGTATCAAAAAAAGGTTCATTCTTTTTTATCCATCACAAGTTGGAAGTGATCTTTTAGTCATTTCTTTTGTTTGATGGATTTTATGGATGCATTTTGCCTAGAATGGTTAATATAGCTTAGGTATTAAAAAAGTACATTCTTTTTTATCCATCACATGTCATGCTCCTAAAGTAGGAATTTTTTTTAATTAAAATTGGTAGACTATAATTGCTATTAGACAAAGAGGTCTACTTGCTAAAATGCCCTATTCAATTAGGGGTAGTCTATTTCTCTTTCATATAAAACCAAAGGTTGTTCTTTTTTTATTTGGTTCGGACATTCCATTTAGTTATTGTTCCATGTGTTATTCTTT
The DNA here is from genome assembly GCF_000817695.3 of Arachis duranensis. Classification (NCBI taxonomy): domain Eukaryota; kingdom Viridiplantae; phylum Streptophyta; class Magnoliopsida; order Fabales; family Fabaceae; genus Arachis; species Arachis duranensis. Next base: position 81,107,118 of record NC_029781.3, on the reverse strand, counting down.
ACCAAATAATACTATGAGTGAATCATCTAAAGATGCTAGAAAGAGAAGAAAATTGACAATGAAGAAGAAAAAAGATGAGACACTTGAAATAAGAAATGGTTAGTTTGATTCTTTTGTCAATTACTATTTCTTTAACAAATTATGTATTACTTAGCTAGGGTATCTCACATATTTTTTTATTTTTCTTTCTATATTTTTCTTATATAGCTCAATCGGCCTTTTTATATTAGAGTATTCTATCTTGTGTTGGATCAATATATACTAATGAAGGTATATACATATGTGTAAGCAAGTATTTTCAGTATGTTGTTATAAATAGTTGTTTATAATAAATTAGCGTTGATATTATTTTATTCTTTAAGCTATTTTTTATGACCAAATAAATGTTCTTTGTTAGATGAAGGTGTTATGCATGATATTCTCAATGATGTATTCACAAGCTTTGTTGATATTAATGATCATGTATTGTTTGCATCAAGTGAGATGAAAGGTTTGTATTTGGTCTTAGTAAATAATGCCAATACTTTCTCTTTCTTCTCTATGTTAATCGATAAATTTTTTTCCTTCAACATATAATAGAACATTGATGTTCATTATTTTATAAATAGGATACTTGGACCATGGTGATTGTAATTACACTTGCACATGGTGTGGTGTGGACTTTTGGTATGATGAACGTGTTATCAGAGAATCTAAAGTTAGTCAACCAGTATTTTCAATATGTTGCCTTAAAGAAAAAGTACAATTGCCATTGTTGAAGGAGCCACCTGAATTGTTGGTTTCACTTTTGAGTGGAAATGATCCAAGGAGTAAACATTTTTTTAAGAACATTCGAGCATATAATAATTTGTTTTGTTTTATTTCTATTGGTGGAAGGATTGACACGTCTCTTAGTAATGGATCAAGTTCGCCGCAATTTATTCTCTGTGACAAGAATTACCATAGAATTGGTAGTTTACTCCCCGTGCCTGGGCAGCAACTGAAATTTGCTCAGTTGTATATTTTTGACACTGAGAATGAGCTGCCAATAGAGAGGAAATTTTTTGGTATGGTATGAGTATGGTTGATGAAATCCCAATTGTTGTATTTTCATATTTGTTTTCCATTAGTTTTTATATGTTTCTACTTGACAATTGTTTTTATATGTAGCTTTAGCAGTCGTACGGATTCTTTGGATTCAACATTAATTGAAGATTTATTAAAGATACTTGATGAGAATAATGTCGTTGCAAAATCTTTTCGAATGGCGAAAGAGTTCTATCAGCAACGTCCTACTGAGGTTTTTTCCATTTGTTTGTTTAGACATCGAGCAGCAGACCCTCGAGTGTATAATGAGCCCACAGTTTCTGAAATTGCTGGTCTTATTATTGGGAATTTTGATGGATCGGATACTACACGTGATATTATTGTTCAGTGGAGGAATGGAGACTTATAACGCATTAATGAGACACATACGTTGCACTGGCCGTTGCAATATCCTTTGCTATTCCCGTATGGTAAAGATGGATACCAAGAAGATATACCATACCGTTGTGTTAGAAGTAGAGAAAATATACCAAAAAGACAAAGAGTTTCTCTACGAAAATTTATTTGTTTTCGAATCCAAGAACGAGAAATGAGTTTGGGATGATACTCAAGTCTAGAAGGTTATTTCAACAATTTATTGTTGATTCTTTAGTATGGTTGAATCACAGCGTCTTATGTATATTAGATTTGACCAGAAGAATATAAAATCTCATATATTACAAGGGATTGAAAAAGCCATGGAACAAGGAGATGTTGATGCATGTTCCATTGGAACCATGATTGTGTTACCGTCTTCTTTTACTGGGGGCAGAAGATATATGTTTAATAATTGTCAAGATGCTATGTCTATTTGCAAACAATATGGTTATCCTGATTTATTTATTATTATAACTTGCAACCTGAGTTGGCTGGAGTTTCAAAGATATACTGAACGGTCTCATATTGCTATATCTGATTGACCTGATCTTGCATGTAGGTTGTTTGAGTTGAAAATTCAGTCTTTGATGACTGATTTAAAGGATGGAGTCTTCTTTGGATCTGTGAATGCCGGTAAGTTTTAAGTGGTTATTTCTGCTTATTTAATAATGAGTTATATATGCAAAATTAAATTTTTCTTTTGTTTAGGGATGTATACAATTGAATTTCAAAAAAGGGGTTTGCCACATGCACATATTTTGGTTTGGCTTCAAAATATGGGTAGGTTACAAACAACTGAAATCATGGATGAGGTTATATCAGCTGAGTTACCGGATCCAGTTAGATTTCCAAAGTTGTATAGTGTTATTACCAAATATATGATTCATGGTCCTTGTGGTAAATTAAGACATTCTTCTCCTTGCATGAGAAATGGTGGCTGTTCTAAATTCTATCCCAAGAAATTTGTTGATGCAACAGGTTTTGATAAAGATGGTTATCCAATATATAGAAGGCGAAATATGGGGATTACTTATAAAATAAATGGTGTGGATGTGGATAATTGATTTGTTGTTCCTTATAATCCTATGCTCTTTATGAAATATCAAGCTCATATCAATTTGGAGTTTTGTAACAAGTCAAATGTCATCAAGTATTTGTTTAAATACATAAACAAGGGGCAAGACCGCGTCACTGCGTCAATTAGAAATGTACAAACTCAGGAACATGGTGGTCAAGATGTTGATGAGATTAAGCAATTCTATGATTGTCGCTATCTAGCGCCTTGTGAATTTGCTTGGAGACTATTTGCATTTGATATTCATCATAAGTGGCCATCTGTTCAGCGGTTGATATTCCATTTGCCTGGAAAACAGAATATATTATTCACTGATCATGATAAGATTCCTGAAATTGTTGAGAAGAACAAGTATAAGGATACAATGTTTACTGTGTGGATGCGAGCTAATCTTAAGTTCCCGCATGGTAATCAGTTATTATATTCTGAATTTCCAAATCATTTTGTTTACTTGCGTGATTCTCAAGAATGAGTTCCAAGGCAGAGGGGGTTCTCAATTGGAAGGCTAACTTTTATCCATGTTGGTTTGGGTGAGATATTTTATCTGCGTTTGCTGCTCAATGTTCAAAGGGGGTGTAAAAGTTTTGAAAGCATCCGCATTGTTGATGGTGATGTATATGATTCTTTCAAGGCTGCGTGCAATGCTCTTGGTTTATTGAGTGATGATCAGGAGTTCATTAATGCTATTAAAGAAACTGTAGAATTGTCATCTGGTTTTCAGTTGTGTCAGTTGTTTGTTACACTGTTAGCATCTAATTCAATGAACAAACCAGAGTTAGTTTGGAGAGACACTTGGAGATTGTTAGCCGATGACATTTTATATTACAGAAGACGGGAGTTGTAATTGCAAGGTATTTTTTGAAAGTCTTGTTCTATTTATTATTATTCAGTAAGTTTATTTGTAGATGGTTATATCATGATAAGTTTACCTTTTATTTGTAATTCATATGCCTTTTTTTTCTCACTTACTTCGTAGAGCTCGTGATGACAGAAGAGGAACTTGAAGTTCTTTGTTTGATTGAAGTTGAAAAATTATTGCAAATGAATGGCAGAAGCTTGAAAAATTATTCCCAAATGCCTTTTTCTAGTCAGGATTTGGTTTCCCATTTTTCAAATTCTATGATTATGAATGAGATGAATTATGATGTAGATCAACTTCGGGAAGAACATGATGTAAATTTGGACAAATTGACAGATGAGCAAAAACTGATCTATGAGAGAATAATTGATACAGTTGCCAATAAAAGACTTGGATTCTTTTTTGTGTATGGATTTGGTGGAATTGAAAAAACATTTTTGTGGAGATTGTTGCCTTTCTGTCTTCGATCAGAATAGAGAATTGTTTTAAATGTTGCTTCTAGTGGTATTACATCTTTATTTCTCCCTAATGAGAGGACTGCACACTCATTGTTTTGCATCCCCATTGAGCTGAATGAGGAATCTGTTTGTAGTATTAAGAAAGATAGTCAGCGAGCAGAACTCATCCGTCGTGCTTCTCTAATAATAGAGGATGAGGTACCCATGACAAACAAGTTGGTGTTTGAAGCACTTGATAGAACTTTCCGTGACCTAATGAGTTCAAATGTTGCTTCGGCTCTTGATATTCCGTTTGGTGGGAAAGTTATTGTACTTGGTGGTGATTTTAGACAAGTGTTGCCAGTTATTCCGAAAGGAACTCGTGCTGAAATAGTTATGGCTTCAATTAATTCATCAATTCTTTGGAAGCATTGTAAGGTGTAACACCTTAACTACCAAAACTCACGCTTTCGGCTGCTCTACTCTGATAGCTCAGACATTATGACGACTCTTATACTATTTAATACTAAAATATGAGCTTGTTTAAAACTTTAAACCGCAATACCACTCCCAAAATACTTTCATTCGATAACGTACATCCATAGATACCATAACTCATAAGGAGTACACCCATATATATATATATATATATNTAACACAGAGCAACTCAACAACAACTAGATAAACTCTTCGTGACTTCAGTGCCCATATCCTGAAAGAGGAAAAATGTAGGGGGGTGAGAACATCATCCTCGAAAGGGTTCTCAGTAGAGGATTTTTGGGAATTACTGTAATAGGATACGTGAAGATAAACTGTACCAGTGATTAATAACCGTCTTATGCCTCTTTTTAAAAACAACGGTTTACAATAAAAGTAAAGTCGGAAATCTTTTCTAAAAGAGGAACCGTTCAATTCTCAAAAACTCAAAAGCCTTTCAAAAAGGTTTATCTATGCTGAACCAAAATAGCCTTTCATATTTTTCCAAACCAGAAACACAAAACCGAAACCAACCATCAGTCCATCCCATTTTAACCATGGCCCTAGGCCAAACAATCCAACCAACAACCAATCACCACAATCCAATAAAGTCCCAGTTGCAAACACAAATAGAAAGTTCAAGCACAAACAAATAATTACAGCAAGTAGAACAATTAGCAGTTAATCACAAAGGCAAACCAAGTACAATATGCACACCCAAATAATGTCACATAGATGGATATGATGCATGCCTGTCCTAGTGGCTGATAATATCATCTGTCGATTATAGAGCCAACCCGACAAGTCATGGTAGCTAACCATTGGACTGTCCCTCTGTCGTGCATCCCCAACTCGAGTTATACTCATAATAAAATTGATCATAATCATGATCCATATCCATCACCTTCACTGGTGAATATTTACGGGGGCGAGCTCATCCGGGGCTTTCACAGTGCCCGGCCACCCTTACGACATAGGGTTAGCAGAGTCTCGATCCTCCACCTGAAGCACGTGGTGGCTAGCCACTGCTTTCTCCCAAGGATCTCATGTCTCTGATAGTGGAAGTGCAAATCACAATTATCAATAATTCAGCATATACATGCATTCATTCTCATCTATGGATCAACATCCATCTCAGCCATCCGGCTCACGGTTCAGTCCAGACTCAGCCAATATTCATATCATACACAGTCATTCTGGCTCACGGTTCAATCCAGAACCAGCCAATATTCATAATCATACACAGCCATTCAGGCCCATAATAAAACAGCACTTCTACCATTCAACATCATTAAATTCTTAAAATCGGTATTTAAGCCATAAATTACTTTTTCTCAATTCATTTCACTTTGAAATCAAGTTTTAACTCTTTTCAGCCTTGGCTTTAAAGATTTCATTTCTCAAATCATTCAGGCTCATAAGCCACTTTTACTCAAGGTAAATTCCCCTTTTAAAACAATGCCACTCTCGGCATCCTCTTTCCAAAACTTCCATAACCATGAAAAGTTAAAGATTCACTTTGAAACATTCAAAATCATCCATCCAACAATGAGATTTTATAACAAAATTTCTCGACAGAGTCCCAAGTTTTTAGGGGAGAATAACATAACACATTTCGCCAAATTCATTTAAAATCATTAAAACCTTGGCTTTCCGATTTGAGTAATAAAATAGGATCTAAGCCAAACCGAGTCACGTAATCATTCACTTCTTTCAAATCCGTTTCCTTTACTTAGACAAAACCAACTTCAACCCCCATAATAAATTCTAGAACGTTTCAACTGTTCAAAATTGTTTTAGTCTTGCAAGAATTCAGAATTAGAAGAGTACTTAAAATCCTTCTCAAAACATTTCAAAATGAAACATGTCAAGAGACATTCAAGTTCTTTCAAAGTTATTGAAACTCCTCTAATTGAAACCCTCAAGTCAAATTCAAAGGCATTTCCCTTGTCACATTTAAAACAGCCTTAAAACATAGGTTTCATTTAAATAACTTTCTCCTGAAAGAGATACAATGCCTTTCTTAAGAAGCAAGACTAAATCACAATTTCCTCTTTAATAATTCATTTCAAAAGCATGAATCATCCTTTTCTTGATAATTCAAATAAAATAGTAGAAGTCTTTAACTCATCATTTTTCCAGACAACATTCAATAAAGACTCAGATTTTATAGAAATTTCGGCAGCACCTCCCCTAAAACTTGGACTTTGCCACCCGGTTCGGGTCCCAACTAAACCGTTTCACAATTCTTTTCAACAGCCCAAAATCCAAAAATCAGTTCAAGGCGAGCCAAATCCAACAGTAATCTCAATTCCATATTTCAAGGAAACTGTTTCAAAATCAAATCATTAACAGCCGAATAAACTCATTTCTACCGCTTTAAAGAAACAGTTCAGCAACAACCATTTATCAAAAATCAGATCATTTAAAGCAAGCCAGACTGAATTCAAGAGTGTATTCTATTTTTCACCTTCTTAAGAAAATCCATTCAACTCAAATCAATTTCCAACGGATTAAACTCGATCTCAAAGCTTTAAAAGAATCAACCTCAAAAGCATTTCGTTTCACAAAGCCACACAACAATCCAATCAAACAAATATTCATAGTCATTCGAGACAATTAATAATACATAAGGCTGCTACAACCACCAAATAGACATTGTCTCACATCAGTATCCATATGTAATAATTCCATACATAAAATATAGTTTCCGGAAAGCACCCCTACCTCAAAATGCAAATTCCATAATCCAAACGCCTCATAAGTTCTTTTCGCCTCAACTCGAAATCAAAGACAGCTTCAAAGCACAGCCCCACACATTTTTGCAGCAGCATAAACAGATCTAAATTACAACAAGCAACCTCAGTTACTAAACTCCAGGAACATTAATACCGTAAAGGCTTTAATACACGTACAAGACACTAACGTAGGGCTCTCGAAACATAATTTCTTACCGGAATAACAACACAAAGCAGCTGCGATTTCGAACCGGCCCCAGCACAACTCCGGCGGCGGCCAGAAGCTCCGGTGGATCAACTATAAAAATCGCGCAATATTAAAACCTTCTCAAAATCCAAAAAGGCAGAAACCTTAATTAAAACCCTTACCGGAAGAGTCCTTCGGTGACGGCAGCGAGGTTCTCCGACGACAAAGACGGTAGAGCAGCTCGAAACGGCCAGCAGCAGTGGCGGCGCTAACCCAGCACCAACATCGGCCACCGTCACCACTTCCCTCTTCGGTCAAATCCAACGGCCGTAAAAGGATCAGCCCCAACTCGCGATGCCATTTCCTCCTCCCTTCATGCTTGACGGCGGTAGATCTAGCAGGAAAGGGACCCTCGGCGCGGCGGAACAGCGGCGGTCAGTGGCGCGTCAGCGGCGACTGGACGCAGCTCCTCCGGCTCGCATTTTCTTCTCTCCCAGCGTCGCCCAGTCTCGGTCTTCCTCCTCCTTCGAGTTCGACAAAAATGGACCCACGGCGGCACTGTGCTTCCTCCACGATTGTGGGCCCGACGGTGGCGCAGCAGTAAGGACGACGGCAAGCTCGACGGCAGTGACAGGAGTAGCCTTCATCCCCATCCTTGGCTCTCGAGCTCTCTGTCTCCCTCTCTCAATCTCTCATCTGGGCTTCCCCTTCAGCTCGCGGCAACGGACGTGAAGGACAGCACAGGGAGGACGCGACGGGCGGCTGTGAAGCGCAGCTCGTGGTGAGGTTCAGTGAGGATGATGGTAGCGTGGGTGAAGCCCCCTCTCTTCCCCTTAGCTCTCTCAGAAGTTCTCCTCCCCTGTTTTGTGTGTGTGTTTTCGTTTTTGGGGGGAGAAAGGGGTTTGCAGCTGCTGCTGCAGCTTCTGATGGGAAACGGGTAACGGGTTAGGGTTTTAGGGTTAGGGTAACAGTTGGGTACAAGGATAATTTTGTAATTTCACTTAAAAATAGGGTTAATATAGTAATTAGAAATGAGTTCTAATCCACAATAATAGTGTATAAAAATACTATTTTCTCATCATTTTCACATTCTATTTTCAATAAAATGTTCAAATCAAATAATTAAAAATAATATAATTAAACCCTATATTTTCCAAAGTAGCAATATTAATATTTAAAATATTAATTATTTAATCCAAATCATATAAAACCGCTATTATTTCATAACTGTCGAATTTATAATCTAAATATAGAAAATAATCCAATAATTATAAAGTTGGATAATAATCACAACTCATCTCAAATTCAATAAATCAAAAATTGCTCTAATTCTCTTTAATAAAGAAATTTTTGAATTTAAAGCTACAGAAACACTGAATTTGAAATTAGCTAATGATAGTTCTTTTTCAAAGGTTTTGGGTCTTACATAAGGTAATGTGGTTGACAAAAAATCTTAGGTTGGGAAAGAACTCTATTTTGTCAAATTTGGATGAAATAAAGGAATTCTCAAACTGAATTTTAAAGATTGGTGAAGGTTCTTGTGGGAATCAAAAGGAGGATGAAATAATTGTTGATATTCCAAGTGATTTACATATTCTTCCAACTGACAATCCTATTCAGGATATTGTTTCAGCTATATATTCAAATATTCATGATAACTATGGTAATATTTCTTATTTTCAAGAACGTGCTATACTTGCTCCTACTGTTGATATTGTGCAACAGATAAATGAATTTGTTGTTGACAATTTTCCTGGGCCTGAGAAGGTTTATTTGAGTTCTGACTCTATTTGTCGCAATGATTGTCAAGATGGGATTGACACTGATTGGTTGACAACTGAGTTTTTGAACCAAATTACATGTTCTGGAATACCAAAACATGCTCTTAAATTGAAGAAAGGTGTTCCCATTATTTTGTTACAAAACATAGATCGAGCAAATGGATTGTGTAATAGAACTCAACTCATTGTTCAAGATCTTGGAGAGAATATTATTGGGGTTTAAATTTTGTCCGGAAGTAACATTGGTGACAAAGTTTTTATTCCTCAGATGAATTTAATACCTAGTGATCCTGGAATCCCGTTTAAATGTCAGCGTAGTTTTTATTCTTCGAAGAGCAGTTTTTTTCATGGTCAGTTGTATGTTGCAATATCCAGAGTGACGACAAGGTCAGGATTGAAAATATTATTATCTAATGAAGATGATGAAATGTGTAACCTCACATCAAATGTTGTTTACAAAGAAGGTTTTTAAAAAATATAATTTGGTAAGTAGTTTCTTCTCTGTGCTATATGAATTATTTGTTGAAAAAGTTGAGGTTTGTTTTAGAAGTATTCTTTTTCTGATTATTTTTATTCTATTTGGGGTCTATATTTTATTTTTTGTCCAAAATTTTGTTAAATTCATAGAGGAGCAAAAGATGTTGGAAAATTATACAATTTTTCTGTATAAAAAATGATTTATTTTAAGCTTAAAACTTATTTGCTAAAAACTTTTTAATTGTTATATATGTTTTTTAAAGAGGCTTTTATTGTTAAGTTTTTTTGTATCGAATAATATCTCTTATAATTTTATGTTATAGATTTATGATATAAGTTACTTAGATATTTTTTTGTTTAAATTGTATCGTATTTATTTGTTTTTTGTATATAAAAAAATTAACTCTTAAAGAATGGTGCACACATACTGAAATTTAAGTTATTTAAATTTTTAGATGTGTTTAGATTATTAGATGTAACAAATACTCTTAAAAAAAATTATTTCGTAAAAACTGGTGCACACCTACTTTTAAAAAAATTAACTCTTAAAATTTTTAGCTGTATTTAAATAATTTCATATTGTTTAATAAATAAATATATTTATTATTTAAAATTTATATTATATTAATAAAAGATGAAGTTATTTGTTAAAAAATTTTAATTTATTTTATAAATATTTTAAATACTGAAATTTAATTTAAACCTAAAATTTTATTAATTCATTTTATTATTAAATTTTATTTTATTTCCAATTGAAATTTAAGTTATCTAAAGATGCAATTCAATTCTATATAACAAATAGAAGGTTAGACTATTCTTTTTTATTTTTCTGTAATATTTTAGTTTTGATTGAATAGAGAAGGGTTGATGTGATAGAAAAGTCTCTCTTCCAAGATAAAATCATTATGTGAAATCCTCACCCATTCTCCATATCCTTTCAATTTGCCTCATCCCTATAAACTCCTTTTTCACAGCTATCATATTTTACTTTTTCTTATCCCATACCCTACAAATCCTTTTTCACTCTGGTTCCTATTTCAATTTTAGGGGTCTTTTTCACAGGGCATGATGGCATTCACGTTATTCTCGTTCCCAAGCTCTCCGTTTTATGTCACTCAACATCTCTTTTGTAAACCAGGAAAAGCAACCCACTATATGAAGGGAGCACAAGTTGCTATTAGGTGTCGCTCAACAGGTCTTCCCAGGCTCTCCATTCCATGTTGCTCAAAGAATATATATTTCCCTGTTGCAGCGTTTCTTGGGTTCTGATGATGGCGGCGATGAAGAGCTTCTCTTTCCCATATGATGGTGACACGGTGAAGATCTTCTGTCAGAACATGCATAGAGTTTTCCATTGATTTGACGAATATTTCCGGTTAGCAATCACAGGGCACAGTAGGATTCACTACACAGGTACTCTATTTAGATTTGTAGTTGCCTATTAAATTGGTAATTGTAACTACTTCTACTTCTTTACCATGATTTTGTATCTAACTGAGTCATTTTTTATGTGGAAGTGATTGATGGATTCGAATAGCTATTCCTTAGGGTTGCTGTTGATCATGATGATTCTAATATCTACTGGCTGTACTTTAGTCAAAATTCTTTTGGAGTAGGTGTATTAGAGTTTTTATTTCATTGATTTTGAATGTTATTGGAATTTGTTATTTCTGATTTTTCAAATTGCTTTATTGGTCCCAGAAAAAAAGTTTTCTTTTGTATGCTCTTTCTTTTCTGAATTATTATTCAACATTGGGTATATCCTTTCATTTCTTGTGTTGGTTCTGGCGATGGATGCAGCAAATGAGATTCGTATGGTGTCAATTGATTCACAACAATGCCTTCGTAACATCACTCATTGGAAGGAGTATTGGAAAATAACCATTAGGGTGATCAGGATGTGGAGTTTATGTGATCCCAGAGAGGAGACTGACGAACCTGCTTTTCTTCATATTGTGGTCATGGATAAATCAGTGAGTTGTTATATATGTTTTGAGACATTTTTTAATCCGAGAGTTATTATATATGTTTTCAGAATTTTGTTTAATTTTTCAAGTTTACTCTCTGGTGCAGATTCAGTCTATTTAATTTTGTTTTGTTTTGAGTTGAGTTAGATATTTCAATAGAAGGTTTTTCATCATTAGAAGAAGCTATGTAAAATGTGGAAAATTATAATTCACAGTTTTATCATTCCAAATTTTTTTGTTGTTGTTGTTATTGGTACGAGGTCTTTCTTAATTGTTTGGTATGCATAATCCTATTTGTGTAAATTAATGTATGAATACTGCTTGATAGAATGTCTATGTGAATAATTTGAAAGCTAACTTTAATGCTATATATCTGTCGCATTAGTACACAGTTCCATCCTTGGCAATTTTTTTGTGACTTTCTTCATTTGTCATTCTTTCAAACATGTTATTTAATACAAAGATATGGATATGTTGATCACTTGCTTTGTTTAACTTGTGTTGATCTTTGGAATCTGTTGATAATTGAAATTTTGCTATTTACTACTTTATTTTTTTTATTCTAACAAGGGCATGGATTCAAGAGAACTAGACAATCAATCATGGTGGTTTAGTTTTAATGTGTTCTTTGAATAGGACAGTGCTTATTTAATGTGTTCTTACTTGAGTTGAATTTTTGTTTAACTTGTGTGTCACTCTAGAATATGCCAATGCTTGAGATGTTGTTCATTTGAAGGAAAATAATTTTCAGAATGAGTAGAATCACAACTTCAACAGAAATCCTGAGTTTTGCAAATTTTGCTTTATGAATCCAATGACAGAGCACAAGTTTGATTGTGCAAATTTTGCTCATGATTCATGATCTAGATTGGTTCAAGTCTGTGGTTAAAATGGTTAGAAAGAAAGTTTAGTAATATAAAACTGAGCAAATTGGTCATGTATGATTCTAATCCTTACAATTTCATCAATCAAAAGGCAGCCATTGATGTAATATATAGTCAGTCAAAAAGTAATAGTTATATGAGGCAAACAAATCAATCTTTTTTCTATCTAGCAAGTTATTTTGTTGCTTGAACTTTTTCTAAGCCCTTAAGGGTATTTTTAATTGTGGGGTAAAAATGAAGTCAAAATTTTCATAGATAAACTTAATGCATAAAATATACAGAATTTTCCACCCAAATTTTACCCCTAACTCAGCAAACCCTAAACATGAATATATCTTAGATCTTCCTCACAGAAAAGCAGAGTTTGATTCTGAATTTCTAAGCTCAATTTATCAAACTTCAACATTTACACCAATGAGACTTTAGTCAAATATTTTTTCTATACTACAGAGTGATATTTCTAAATAAATATCTTCATAAAACTTTGGTTGAAATTGTTAGAGCTTATTGAATATAAGTTGGAGTGTATACTATGGAATCTTTGTGCTTCAACACTAACTAACTAACAACCATAGAGGATGAACTAAACTGCCTATGAAACATCTAAGAAAAGTATTACAAAGATTTTAGAAACTAATTCAAGGAATTCTACTTTGATTACAAATGTAAAAGCAAGATTAGAGCAAAATCTATCTGCATCTAAGCCTACAAATCTCAATCAATAGTTAGGACTAATGCTCTCCACAAACCATGGTACAAAACCTGAAGGATTTTCATTTCCTTGACAATTAATAGTACTCAATCCGATTAAATAAAATATCTTCTAGATATATTTTTTACTTTTTAATTAAAAACACTTTTATGTTTTTCAAATAATCATTCTTTTATTTTGAAATTCCTTTTTCATAGCTTTGCTAAGTTTACAATTGAATTGATAATTCTTTTCTTTTTAAATTTTAAACAGTAAATTTATTCAAAAAATAATTAATTTAACTACTCATCTATTTTTATGTGTGTAATTTTCTTCCTAAAATTCTTTTCACATTTTTGTTTGTCCACTTATGATTTTTAATTTTAATTATTGCCTTTTGTGTTTAGGTGAAGATGATCACATGGTAGTTATTTATCGACCATAATTATAAGGTACTAACAGTTGTTAAGTTTGGAGCCAACTACTCCACTTCTTGCTCCACAGCAGTAAAAGGAGCAACGGGCTAAGCTAATACTAACAGTGTTACAAAGATTTTAGAAACTAATTCAAGGAATTCTACTTTGATTACAAATGTAAAAGCAAGATTAGAGCAAAATCTACCTGCATCTAAGCCTACAAATCTCAATCAATAGTTAGGACTAATGCTCTCCACAAACCATGCTACAAAACCTGAAGAATTGATAATTTGATATGTCAATTCTCCTCCTAAGCACTAACTTTAGCAAATTCAAAAGAACACAACTCATGTACACATAGAAAATAATTACTGACAAAAATGATATAGTCTTGATTGCTATGCAGCTACTAGCATCGAATGAGCAGCACAACCACTCTCAACTTCAGGAGCATTAGCGCCTAATAACTTGCTACATAATTCTTTGTAGTGCCATGTTTATTAGACTCGTCCATGTGTTTAAATTTGTTTGCATTAGCTTGCTTGAATTGTAACAGGTTCAAGAATTTGTTTCTTTAAAAGTTGTATATCCGACTCCTAATATCCTTCTTCAATGCCCACTGCACCATCAAATGATTTGTTCTTATTATCACTAAATCTTCAATGCTTTCAATTTCAGATTCTACTAAGTTTCCTTTATTAATAACATCAGACAAGAAGCACACTAATATATTTTCAGCATTTATAAGAAGATCTCGCACTCATGTTACATTTTTATCATTGATGAATTCTGCATATAACACCAATAAATTCTATTTTTTTTCTCCCTTGACCCCACCTTCCATCTTTCGGCTTTTCTTTACAATTTTCTAGACTCCTACACTTGGCTATTTGCACCTCTTCCATTCCTTCCAATGATAATGATTTCTTCCCAAACTTCATTATCCTGTATTTGTTTATCTTCAAAGAGTGTTTGGTTCCTGATTCTCCAAATAATCCAGATAATAGTAAATCATAGATTAATCCATCGTCTTTTTTTGTATCTAACCACAATTTGGTGGCATCATACCTCAAAAACATCTATAATTTTATCAGATTTTACCCAGTAAATTTCTCCTATACTTCTATACTAATACTACTTAGTCTCATTATTTGCTTAATTTCTAATTCTCTTTCAATTTTATATTTGGTATTTTACGTATCTTTATTTAGTTTCTTATCTCACATGCTGTGGTAGTTCTCATTTAGTGATTTTTGGAAATGACATACTCATTTAGTGCAATAACATGCTTTATAGTTTCTCAAGTAAAAGTTTACCCATAATAAAGTCTGAATTTTCTGTATAATTTGTTTTAGGTTTCGGTATATTATTTCTACCTTTTATGTTCGGTTCGAAGATGCAGAACTTTTATTTCATTCTTTGTTCTCAGCTTTTCTGTGTTGTTTGTGGATTTTATTCTAAGGTAAAAATGCTAGAGTAATTGGAATAGCGTAAAAGTGTAGTTTGTGTATTCAAATCAGTTTAATGAAAATTTAGTTTCTTCAATTAGTCACTTGAATTAGATATTGCCTATTTAGTGAAAAATCATGGTCTAAAATTTCAGTTTTTTATATTTTCTCATTAAAAGGTTTGAATGTTCTTTTTTGTTTTTTGTCAAAAGTTTGGGTGTATACTTTGGATATAACTTGGAGTTAGAAAATTCTAAAAGTTTTTCAAAATAATTGAACAATTGTGATTTTAACTTAATCAATTTATGTGCACTTTCTTAAAAGTAGTTGAGTTCAACAAGTTGTATAAAAATTTCAACTACTAACCAAGCTTTATGTTCTGGACTATGTAGTTTATCATTTTATATTATATTTTGTGCCACATAATTTATGAAGTTAAACAACTTTTCTTAGAAATTGGAGTGTTACATTATTTCTAAATTAGTGTGAGAGGAACAAATTTATTTTCATGGTTAAAAAAAATTCACTCATATTTTAAAGCAATTTTTTGTAAATTTATTTAAAAATAAAGTTTTCTATCCTTTATAATTAGTAATTTTATGCTAACCGTTTTTTTTCTTTTGCCAATGGCAATCAATTAAAAAAATAATAAAAAAAATTTAAGGATCAAACTTCGAATAATATTTTTAAGAAAAATTGGAATGAATATATAAATTATTTGTTAGTTATTAGAAGATAGTGCATTTTTTTGTAAACCGATACAATTTAAATTAGAAAAATTAATATACCATTTTTTTAAAAAGCAATTTTATCAAAATAATTAAACTATTTAAGAGACAAATAATAGTTTATTACAATTTTAATTAGAAAACTAATATATTATTCTTTTAAAATCTATTTTATCAAAAGAATTAAACTATTTAAGAGACAAAAATAATAATTTATTCTCAATTAAATTTTAATATGATTATATCAATGGTTGATTTTTGTACGCTTTAGAAGACACTGGAGGAAGTAATTCTGAATGCAGTTTAATTTTCCAACTGCTTGGACGGTTATCCCATATATATAAAATACGATAATTCATAAAAACATATCACTTACTCAATAAAGTGAAACAGAGTGCGGCTTGTGTGGTTTACTACAAAAAAAATTTATGAATTTTGTAACATTAGGATCTATGAATGGTGACAGTGGTGACTTGAGTTGTGCCTTCAATTAAATTTGCACTTAATTTCATTTGCATTTTTAAAAATTAAATAGAATCAAATTAGGAAACTAACTTATTATTTTTAACAAATTATATTTACTGTGATCTTCTGAATATTTTAATGTTTATTCCATTTTTTACATGGTTAATACATATGTAAATCTTTAAGTTGAAACTCCTAACATATTTTGATCTTCAATCTTTTTTATTAATGGTGATAGTATTGTGTTTACATGTGAACAAGACACTATATACTACTAACTTTGTTGTTTAAATTTTTAAATTGTGTTTGTTGTCATGTGATTTATGAAGTTGAACAAGATATAATGTACTTGAAGAAGGAGGTCATTAATCAATTACAAAAAATTCTCAGAGAAGGAAAACTGTATTCTATATCTCGATTCACGGTAGTTCCGAATATTGGTGCAGCAAAAGTTGTAAAGCATCGATATAAGTTGCTTTTTCGGTTTGACACGGAGGTTATTCCAATTTCAGATGTTGAGTTTCCAGAGGCTTCATATTCATTAGAGACTGTTGAAAGTGTTGTTCAGATGGGACAAGATTTAGTATACTTGATCGGTATAATTATGATTTACTATCTTAAATGTACTCTAATCTCAAATAAAATGGATATGTATGTTATATATCATCGTTGTGTGTTAATCTCTTTCTGTTTGATGTGATCAGATGTCATGGGTTTTCTGATAAGTGTTCGTGACTATTCTGATGTTGAACTTGACGATGGGAAAAAGTTTAAATTAGTTCTCATCCAGTTGTATTCAAATGGGTTAGCATTTTATTTGATTGTTTATTATTTGTTGCGATTTTTAGTATTTGATTTGGATTTTTTCATTCTTTATATGTCTGTATTCATGGAGTCTATTAATAAACAAATTAGTTAGTACTTATGTTGAACACGTCATATTGTAGCTCTTATCTTACCTATAATTTATTTGGAGATTTTTTAACAAAGATGCGGTTGGCTCTTATGAATGCTGTCTCGCAACTGCCAATCATTTTACTCCAATCTGTCAAGGTCAAGATTTATGAAGGTATTCTGAATTTTCTTTTAGAATTTGTTGTTTCGTAAAGAATTTCAGTTCTAAACATATGGCTTCAAATATTTAAGTTACTCTTTATTTACATAAGTTTTATAAAAAAATTAATAGGTTATTATAATGTGTGAATAAAGTTAAATTTTTAATTAATGTCAATCTAATTATAAATGAATAGTTCCAAAATTGAAAATAAAGATAATGGAAAGATTAGAAACTCTGGAGCATGTGATAAATATGATATTTTAAGTATAAACTCAGTAAAAAAAATTGTTAGAGAGGTTTATGCCCTTATTAATATATTATCAATAATAATATTTGATTTTATGACTTCAATTAGTATTGTTTTCGGATGATAAAGTTTATTTTGATATTATTTTTTTCACAGAAAAATAATATATTGATTTTGATTATTTTTATTTTACCAATGATAGGAAAAGTTATAGTTCAAAATGTAATAGATTGTAGCAAAATCATGATCAATCCTGATATTTCAGAGGCTGTATGCTTTATTACTAGGTGAGCATCAATTTTTCTTTTAATTGGTGTTATATATTTTGTGTATATTGACATTAATGTTGGTGTTTAGTAACTTTTTTGTGATTATAAAATATGTAGATTGAATTCTTCGGAGTCATATTTCATTGACTCTATCACATTTGGTAATAGATTTATTGTTACTGATGTCGATGATGATTTTGTCAATCTCTCTATGAATAGGAGTATTAAGGAATTAAGAGAAAATGATGCGGTTAGTGGAACTTAATTTGACATTTTTAGGATTGATGTAAACTATGTGTAATTTTGCTTATTATAGTTATCTTTCTTTGAAATTTTGTTTTTGTGTTGATCATTATTGTAATTATTTCTAATTTAATATTTGTGATATAAGATGGTTTCTTCAATGTTGTTGCTAAGATTAAAAGTATATGCAACAATTTTGATTGGTTGTACTACTCATGTGTCTGTGGTTATCTTTTGGAGTTTTTTAGAAGTCATTTCAGTTGTTCCGAATGTGGAAGAAAAATAAAGAATGCTGTGAAGAAGTATGCCCGATTCACTTTTAAGAAATATCATATGTTATATAATTTATTTGTGAAATTAGTTCATTGTTAAAAGATCTTATAATTATTTTATGTCTTTAGGTACAAGGTTTTAGTAAATGTTGAGGATGCTACTGGAAGTGCTAGATTTGTTTTGTATGATCGTTCCGCAGCGCTCTTATTCAGAAAAAAGCTCATTGAAGTTCTTCGGGATTTTGATGCTGAGCACTCGGTATAGATATATATATTTCATAATACCAAAACACATATTTTATACTTTTTCATTTATTAATGATATTTGGTCTTTTGAGTGATATTCATTTATTTTGATTGACTTCATTTTTATTTTATACTTTTCTGGTTAATTGTAGGTTGTGTATGCAACCCCTTATCTACCATTCTTTGATGATGTAATTAGAAAGGAAGTTGTGTTTAAAGTAGACCGGAAAAAAGTTGGAAATAGACCAAATGTTGGGACATTTAAAGTAGTCAACTGTTCTGATGATCATGTGATTGTAACCAAATTTAAGACAAATCCTGTTTTCAGTGTTAATAGTTCCATTCCATACTTTTACTTTGGATTTTGTTTACCGTAAATTGATCTTTTGTTCTTTCAAAGACATATAGTTACCATGATTTTTCTGTTTTTCCTTTTTTATTTCTATCTTGATCAATTAATATTTTGTGTAGAGACTTCTCCCACCAACTATATTTTCACCGATTTATGAGGATGTCATTCAAAATCTGCAGCATCATGATGAAATATCATCTCTTGGTAGTAGAATCTTCGTTAATTCTGACAACATGGAATCTATTGAAGTTGATATAGAGGCTTTGGGTGCTGCGTATAACCTTACAAAGCCGGTACAAAATAGTTTAGATTGATTTTGTATAAATATAGATGATATTAAGCATGTTGTTTGGATTCAATTTAATTATTTTTCTCATGTTTTTTTTTTTGGATCATAAAATTCAACAAATTGTAGGATCCTTGTGTTTTGTTGGCTGGTACAATTACATTTATCTCTAATGATAGAAATTGATGGTACTCAATTTATTTGTGTGGTGAAAAAATAAATGCTGACCACTCTAAGCTCTTTTGTCACCTTTCCTTGACACATTGTTCTGATGGAGTTTTGAGGTTATCTTTTGAATTATGTTCATTTCTATTTATATATTGTTTAATTAGTAGATTTTCGGGTTAGTTTAGGGCTTATGGATTATTTTAAAATATTTTTACTGTTATTTGTTATTGTAGATACAAAGTAAAAGTTTATGTTAATCACGCTAGTGGTTGCAATGCATTAATTCTCCATGATGGAGATGTGCAAGACTTAATGGGGTAAAAATGTTCTGAGGTTTTAAGAGATGATGGCTCCTTTATCTTGGTTAGCTTCTTCACGAGCTACTTCTAAATGAGATTATTTATTTGTTACATTGATGCGTATAATTTATCTAAAAATTGTGAACTATTCAGATATGGATTTTGATAACAACTCATTTATTTCATATGGTGCTATAAGTAATACTAAAAATCTGTATTTTTTACAACTAATATTGAAATAAAATTAGTGAGGAGTTTATTCTTATCTGTGTTATTATACCCTACTTGAATTTTAGTTGGATATGTTTAACATTTAGTTGAAATAAAATTAATAATGTTGATGTTCTGCTTTTTTTTTTCACTATGTTCTCTAGACTGGAACTCTTTATCTCTTATATTTCTACATGTTAAATGATATATCCTAATTTATTTAATGTAAAAAAAATCATTGTGATTAAAAGTGAAAAATTCTGTAAAATTCTCTCTAGTGTAATATCAATTAATGATTTTCTTAAATTGTATCTTAAAGATACATCATGTGTGTTGTTACTACTCTTTGATTTGTTCTCTTTCTGTGTCTTTGATTTTTTGGGTTTGATATTCTATTCTTTTTTTTTCTCTGTATTTTCAGAAATTGATTTCTCTATTCTTCTATTGTCAGAATGAAGAATTTCACTTGGATGCATCCGATTTTTTGTACAAATTGATAGGGAAAAAATTGGTATTCATGTTTGATCCTCAGCCCGTTGAGAGTGACACAATATGCCCTGCGTATAATGTTTTTAAAGTTTCTACACATGAGTTTATGTTAAAGTTGATTGAACGTGTTGAGAATCGTGTTTTGAATGCGGTTAGTTTAGTTTTCTCTATTGACTTCCAAGATATTTTTTAATAAGTGTTTGTTCACTATTTTAGTATTATGCGTAACAATGATATTGTCTTCTCTATCAAAACATGTATAATTAGTGTGCTATTGTTTCGGCTTCAAATGTGGCTTCTATTTAAGACCCTATTTCACATATTTCTGGTTCAGTATTACCTGCTGTAAGTTTTCATCTCTATATTGTATTTCCGACTATTATTCCTTGATATCGCATTTTTGTAGAACTGGTTCTTTATTGCTTAAGTATTTCTTCTTTAATTAAATTTCAGTAAATTTAACAGATTTTATTTTTGTTGTCTTATTTCTTAGCACAAATCTGTTCGTGTGGTGAATGAAATTGTTTGCAACAAGAGATTGGCATCCCCATACCGTGATGTACCAAGATTTACAAAGCAAAAACTTGAAGATGCATTTTCTAGGAGTATAGATAGAACTTGGAATGATAATGAGGAGGCATCATCATCTATGAATATTTAGGATCAGATTCAGTTGTTGCTAATGTGATTTGCCTAGAATGTTTAGTTACAATGTGTGATTTAGTTTCTTTATGTTTAAGATATGGTGTTGTAGTTTCCTTGAATTGGGTTGTTATAAGTTGGCTGGACTTAGACATTTTGTTAACATTTTACTTACTGAAGTTCTAATTCAAATATTTCCTTTTATTTGAGTAACCTACGATTTCAGTTGTAATTTTATTAGTAAAAAGTGGAGTTTATGTTCTAAGTAAGAATTTTTAGTATATGACTTGCAGAATTGATGCATGCATTTCTAACAGGTGGTTTGGGAGAAGCAAATCTCCTAAAGAATTAAGGTAAATATTTTGTCCTTTTACTTTGGTCTTATATCAACAATATTTGATCATTTGTAATTTATTAGGATTTTTTCGGATATCTTTCCTGTATATATGAATTAACTATTCTTTTTTCCTTTTTATATCGGTATCCGAATACACTGATTTCAAAGTGTTGTTTGCGGTGGAGTTACTGGAATTGATGGAGTTAGTTGTGTTAGGAGAATTACTTGCATTTGAGATCTTAGGTCAATAAATTAGTGAATTGCGCATGTGTATGAAAATTTCTTTAATTATATTGGTTTTGGTTCTTATTTATGTTTATCTTCTTAATTGTGTTGTTTATATTTTTAAGTTGTATTTGTTGTTGCATAATTTATGAAGTTGAACAAGATACAATGTTCTGTGAAAGGATTTCTATAGCCAATTCTAAGATGTGCTCATCAAAATTAATGTTTTGAAAAGCAATGATATTTATGCAAACAATGAAGAGTTAGAAAAAATACTTATGTATTGAGTGGTGATAGAGTAAATAAATTTGTTACATTTAGTTAAGAATTGAATAACAAAAGTACTTTTTATTAACATAAAAAGTGACAATACAAGAACACTGAAAAAATAAATCCAAAAGAAGGAACAAAAATTTTCAACCCATGCATTGCATGAGTCTTCTTATGTCCCTCCCTGTTTTCAGTTTTTCTTTGCTTGAGGACAAGCAAACTTTTAAGTTTGGTATCGTCACTTCGCTTCTGACTTTTCTGTTTCCTTTAAATGGCACCAAAAGGAGGTGAATCATCTTCACGGAGGAACACAACCTGAAGAATGAGAGACGGCCACTAGGATAACTGAGGTGGTTGAGTTCCTTTCATTCTATATTTTCTCCCGTTCTTATTATGCTATATTCCTGTTTCTGCTATTTTTGTTATTGCATGATCAGTTTTTATTTCAATTCTTAGGTTCTAGTTTAATTTACTATTTATTTTGCTATTTGATTTTTTTTATTCTATTGCATGAGAGATTGAGTTTATATTGAGAAATAGTCTTATTTACTTGAATGTGGTGATATTTTCTATAATCCTGAATGCATGACATGAACAGTGCATATCTGAATTTGAATCAAAGGATGTTGATATATAAAGAACAAGAATTTAGAGAAATATTATGGCTTCTCTGAAATTAGTGAAAGCTTAATCCTTGAAGCAAAAGAAATAGCAAAAGAAAAATAAAAGCAAAGTCCAAGGCTCTGAGCATCAATGACTAAGGAGGTCAGACATGATTAAAAGCTCAAAGAGTTGTTTCCTTAGTCATATGCTTGTGGTGTTCTTGTGTCAAGTAATCCTTGAGAAAGAATATCTAGAGTCAAGATTAAGTGCATTTAACAGAGTATGCCAAAGGCTTTGGGTACCACTGTCTGGGAGTAACTGAAAGAAAAATTAGAACTTACAGAGAGTTCCCCAGTTAAGTGCTTGTGGTATTTTTGTGTAAAGTGAAACTTGAGACAAAACATTTAAAGTCACGGTTAGGCTCAAGGTGCAAAGCACCAAAGAAAAGAGAATTAAAGGTAATTTGTTGTGTTCAAGGATTAAACTGGAGTATAAAGCTCATAGAATTCATAACATGATCTGGATTCTAATTTCGAAGGACAGTGACATTCCTCTGATTCAAAGGAGAGTGAGGTGCCAAAACTGTTTAGAATTACAATAGATAAATCCCACTTCAAGAAGAGACATGAGCATAACTGAACTCTCACCTCTCATGAAAATTCACATCTTAATCATGTACTAATTTTGGTTGCTTGAGGACAAGCAACAATTTAAGTTTGGTATTGTGATGCGTGAGTATCTTTCATACATTTTTCTAGTGAATTTGCATTTAATTTGTAGAGTTTAATCAAGAATTAATTATCTTTTAGCCACTATGGATGCTACTTTGATTTGTGTGCAATTCTGTTTATTTTAGGTAGCATTCGGATGGATTTGATGGAGTTTCCGTAGAAAAAGAGAAGAAGGCGAATCATGCTGTCAACCTTGACCTCTCTGCACTCAAACCTAAATAACTCAAACTACAGAGGTCCAATTGACGTGATTCTAGTGGCGTTGGAAAGCTAACTTCTAGAGCTTTCCAACGATATATAATAGTTCATACTTATTCTCCATCAATTCGGCCAAGGCTGCGCCTAACTTTAGATTTATCGAGTTAGGCGTGGATTATTAAGGAATCAAGTGGTCCCCAACTCTCTAAGAAGCAAGCATGCAATCTCCTATTAATTCTGATTTAAACTTTATTTTATTTAAAAATAGGAAAAGATATTATTTTGTTTTAGAAAATATATTTTACATTAATTAGGATTATATATAAAAGGGAAAAGAATCTCTTCTTTTTTACCTCATTCCGCACTTTACAGTTTACCTGAATCCTAGTTTTCTCTCTGAACCATGAGCAACTAATCCTCTACTGTTAAGGTTAGGAGCTCTGTCTATTGTATGGATTGATACTATTATTTTTCTATTTTAATTCATGTACTGATTTATATTTCAAGAATTGTTTTCGTTCTTTATTTCATGAATTTAGGTGGAACGGAAGTATGACCCTTTTTCTAATTGAGTTCTTGTATAACTTGGAAAAGCTCTTTACTTGAACAATAGCTTGAAAATATATTCTCCTAAATTTCTAATTATTTAGACTTAACGGGATACATGACATATAATCCTCTTATATTTGGGTAATTAGGATTTTTGTGGCATATAAACTAGAATTAAACTTCACCCTCTAATTGGAATTAAGTGACCAAGGAATTGGCAGTTGATGAATTTTAGAGGAGACTAAAAAGGTCTAAGAAATTAGGGTTTAGTCATATATAGTTTGCCATGAATTAAATCTTGCATGATTAAAATAGTTAGTAAGAAAAGTCAATCCGGAAAATAGATATCTCTGAAACCTTAACTGTTTTTTTCCATATATTATTCACAACTTGTTTACTGCTTACTTTATTAATTTTCTGAATTTACTGTTTAATGCAATTGAGACCCAAATGCTCTTTTCTATTTGTCTAACTAAGTAATTTAATCAACCATTGTTTCTTAGTCCATCAATCCTCGTGGGATCGACCCTCACTCACCTAAGGTATTACTTGGTATGATCCGGTGCACTTGCCGGTTAGTTTGTGGGTTATAAAATCCGCACCAATATGGCTCCTGGAAGTAGGTTGAGAGATTTTAGGGGCAGTTACTTATTTAAATAAGTATTATCTGCCAACTATCCTTCGAGCCCGACTTCTTGGGAGTGAGGTCTGTGTTGAATCCGACCTCTTCTAAGAAGGTCGGTTGGTAGCGAAGGCCAATCTTGGAATTGGGCATTTTTGGTTTATTTGGACCTAGGCCCTAGTGTTAGGGCAGGGTATAAACAGGCCCCTACTCGAGTCTGATCTCTTTCACTTATGAGTTGGATTCGAGTATTTGAACTCGGGCTTGTAGCCGATGTAATGTGAAACTGACGTGATTTTTGAAACCGACGTGATTTAAATTTCTCATCAGTCGCATCTAATCAAACGTTGCATCCGCTAGGGGTTTCGTATTTACACGTGGGAGCAGTTAAATTGGTAACGGCGTGTTTCTTTAATGATGGCGTCAATTTACCATTATGCCCCTAGCGTGTTTATAAATACTTTTCCCTCTCTTTTCACTGTTTTCTTTCGTCTTCTGAAACTTCTTGTCTACATTCTCTGTTCCTTTGAAAGAAAACTCTTTAGCTTTCCTTCTTGGAGTGCTCGTCACTGTTGTGCTTGCTCGTCCTTGCTTCTGTATACAAAGGTTAGCCTTTCCTTTCTCCTCCTTATTATTTAATTCTTTATTCTGCACATTAGGGGAGTTTTTGCGTGTTCGTAGTAAGCCTGTTTGTAGGTCTAGTGACTTTGTTCTTTCGAGGGACTGCTTTGGTCTTTTAGAGACCCTATTTTTTATCTTTTTCCCACTTTTCTTTGTAGGTCTCATTGCCTTTTCACCTACTTCTTTTTGTTGGAAAAGATGTCTTCTTCCATTCCTGAGTTTCTGTTACGGTGGGTAGATGACACCATACTTGAGGAGAGTCCCTTAGTGGATACTGATTACATCACCATCCTCCGTACTCACCATAGGATTTGTGGTTCCGATGATGACGAGCCCAAGTATGAGTTGATAGCCCCGGGTCCTAAAGACCGGGTTTGTTTTGGGAAGGCTGTTGATGTTGACCCTCATTTCTTTTTTATGTATGATTGTTTCTTTACCCATCTGGGGGTTCTTTTGCCTTTTTCTCACTTTGAAATGAGCGTGCTGTCCCATTTCCGAGTTGCTCCTACCCAACTCCACCCCAACTCTTGGGGTTTCTTGAAAATTTATCAACTTGTTAGTCGAGAGCTAGATTTTTTGACCTCTTTAAAGATCTTCTTCTACCTCTTTTATATGACCAAGCCCTATAGTAGGCAAAATAAGAAGCAACAGTGGATTTCTTTCCAGGCCATTCAAGGTCGGAAAGTTTTTTCTATTTTTCACGATTCTTTTTCACGATTTCAAGAATTTTTTCTTCAAAGTCCAAGCCGTAGCGGGTCACCATCCCTTTTTTCTTTATGAGAACTCCAACCCCCGATTTTCTCTCTATTGGTTAGAGGCCTCTCCTGTAGAGAAATATGGCCTGGAGGATCTGGATGAGATAGAGGAGGCTATCGTTGGATTTTTCTGAGATGCTTAGGCGAGGGCAACCCATTTGGACACAAAGAAATTTCTTTTGGGTTCCCCTGTTTTCGTATAAACCCAGCTAGGTAGTCTTTTGTTGTCGAATTATGTGGTTTCCGACTTGTGATGCTTTTTCCGACTTATAGACTAATTACTTTGTTTTTCTTATTCTTTTCAGAGATGGTGAAGGATAGTTCAAGTGCTGCTCACTAGAAAGTTCAAGATGCCAGGAGAAAGGCTCGGGCGGGCTGACACTGCAAGAGCCGCTGGCGCTCCTCCTCCTCCTCCTCGTGATTTGGGAACCTCCTCTCGCCCCACATGGTAACCTCTGCCTCTGCCTCTTCTCTTCCTCTTCCCATCCCCCCAGTCCGACCTTCCCCTAAACCCGAGAAGAAGAAGGGCAAGATCTCAGGATCTGGCTTTTCTTCTGGGAAATCTAATTTTGATGGTCCCAAATTCGTTCGGAATCACATCTTTCCCCATACTCAAATTAGTATGGATGATGCTTCCATTCAAAACCATCTTAAAATTATGGTTTAGGGGAGTGTTCGGGATGCTGGGGTATGCACAAAACTTCTTGATATTTTGGACAAAACTCCCCTTAGCTCTTTGGGCGCTACCCAAAAGGTTGAAGAGTTGGAGGGGAGGATTGTCTCAATCAGGAGGAAGAGAAGAGGCTCTAGGAGGAGGTCGCCAGGCTAAAGGAGGAACGAACCCGACTTCAGAAAAAGGAGAAGAGGTTGATGGGCCAGTGTGCCATGGCGGAGGGCCTTAAGGAGAAGGCGGAGCAGAACTATGTCAGGCTCTTTGGGGAGAACCTTGATTTAAAGCAGGAGCTGGCAAGAGGTCGGGAGGCTTATCAGGATTTGGAGAACTCCGTGGATGAGAGCTCGGAGGAAGCCTGGAGAATTTTTAAAGAGCAGGTCGGAGTGATCGCTCCTGATCTGGACCTTTCTCCTCTAAATCCTGACAGTATTGTTGTAAACGGGGCTAATATTTCTCCTCCCCGCCCTGAGTCAGACTCCGAACTGAAGACTCGCAGGCAGAGGTTAATTATATCTCCTCCTCGTGAGGAGCAACAAGATGGATACCTGCGGAGTTCTGCAAAGGTTCCGGCTCCTGCTGCTGAAGACCCCGCTCTGACTCCTCCTGATGCAGATCCGAGCTCCCTTCTTGGTGATTCTCCTTTACCTTCCCAGTGACTTGGCTATATTAGGGCCCGGCTTGTGGGCCTTTTTTTGAACAATTTTAATTTTTTTTATTGTGGTGGTTTGTTGTTGACTTTTTTTGACCTTTTTTGTTGGCCATTAACAAAAATTGCACTTAATTTGCCCCTTTTTTGGATAAGGGCTTTTGATATCCCTCGCGTGTGCATGCTTTTGTTAGGTTTTTATGAAAACCCTTTTGATTCTGTGAAGATCAGGCTGTTTTTGTCTAAGTGTGATTCTTTGACAACAACCTTTATCTTTGAAAAGATTTTTCTTATCTCTTTTGTATTCCTTATACTCAATTTTTTGCCTATTGAGTTTCTGTAACTTAGGTTATTTTTGCAATGCATTTCTATTTTCTCGGATCCTCCGACTAGGTAGTCGTTCTAAAGTTTTGAGATTCTGAATTACTATGATCGTCCGTGTAACCTCTTTACACAGACTTGTACCTCGTTGTTTTATCCTGCCGACCACGTGGGTCGAACATGGGATTTTCACGTTTTCTCGAGCTTAAGTCAGTGTGTTTCATAGAATAATGGCAATATGGGAAAAAAGAGATGTAATGAAAAAACATCTTTATTTATTAATGAAGGTACTTTTTGCTACTAGAAAAATTTTAAAGGTTTATTTTTTCCTAGCCCTCACTTTGATGCCTTGTTAAAACCCCCCTTTAAGAAAACCCTTTCTTTGGAAAAAAATCATGAAGTCGGGAAAAAAAGTACATCAGGGAGTAAAGTTTGCTTTTAGCTATAGTACCTTTTCATGTTACAAGCATGCCACGACCTAGGTAATTCGGTGCCACTCAAGTCGGTCACCTTGTAGTAGCCCTTTCCTAAGACTTTGCTTATCTTATATGGCCCTTTCCAATTAGCAGTGAGCTTTCCGTCCCCAGACTTGTTAACATCAATGTCATTTCTGATCAAGACCAAGTCATCAGAGGTGAAGCTTCTTCGAATGACTTTCTTGTTGTATCTATTCATCTTCCTTTGCTTCAACGCTGCTTTCCTTATCTGAGCTTGTTCTCAGACTTCAAGGAGTAGTTCGAGCTCTTCTTTGTGCCCCTGTATGATGCCAACCTCGTCGTAGAAGCTCACCCTTGGACTTTGCCCGTTGATTTCAACTGGTATCATGGCTTCTAAGCAATAAGCAAGTCGGAAGGGTGTTTCTTCTGTGGCAGACTGGGGTGTGGTCCGATATGCCCATAACACTTGAGGGAGTTCTTCAGCTCAGGCTCCCTTTGCTTCTTGTAGCCTTTTTTTCAACCCGGACAGTATGACCTTGTTGGCTGCCTCAACTTGCCCATTTGCTTGTGGGTGCTCTACCAAGGTAAACTGGTGCTTGATCTTTATACTGGCTACCAGGTTTCTGAAAGCAGAGTTGGTGAATTGAGTTCCATTATTAGTGGTGAAGGAGTGGAGAACCCCATACCTTGTGATAATGTTCTTGTAGAGGAATTTTCAACTTCTTTGAGTTGTGATGGTTGCTAATGGTTCTGCTTCAATCCACTTCATGAAGTAGTCTACTCCAACTATTAGATATTTTACTTGTCTAGGCGCTTAGGGGAAGGGTCCTAATAGGTCCAATCCCCATTTTGCAAAAGGCCATGGAGAAGTTATACTAATGAGCTCCTCGAGGGGAGTGACGTCAAAGTTTGCATGCATTTGGCATGGCTGACACTTCTTTATGAACTCAGTGGCATCTTTCTATAAAGTCGGCCAGATAAACCCAGCTCGTATAACTTTCCTAGCCAAGGACCTTGCTCCGAGATGATTCCCGCAGATACCATTGTGGACCTCCTCCAGTACTTCTGTCGTCCTTGAGGTCGGAACGCACTTCAATAGTGGTGTGGATATTTCTCTTTTGTAGAGGATATTTTTCACTAAGGTATAGTTCTGTGATTCCCTCCGGATTTTCTTGGCCTCTTTTTCCTCTTTGGGTAGGATGTCGAATTTCATGTATTCAATTAGTGGGCTCATCCATCCGAGGTCCAATCCAGATACTTCGAGGACATCCTGTCTACTCTCTGTTTTTGTTACATAGGGTTCTTGGAGAGTTTCTTGGATCAACCTTCTATTGTTCCCTCCAGGCTTGGTACTAGCTAACTTGGAAAGGCCGTTTGCTCTGCTATTGAGATCCCGAGTTATATGTTTGACTTCGGTCTCAGAGAACCGCCTAAGATATTCCAAAGTTTTATCTAAGTACCTCTTCATATTAGGGCCTTTAGCCTGGTACCCTTCATTTATTTGGGAAGTCACCACCTGAGAGTCGCTGAACACAAGTACTTTGGTCGCACCGACTTCCTCTGCTAGTTTTATCCCCGCGATCAAGGCTTCATATTCTGCCTGGTTGTTAGAGGCTGAGAATTCAAATTTGAGGGAGACTTTTATTTGTGTTCCCTCTTGGTTGACCAATATTATGCCCGCACCGCTTCCGACTTTATTGGAGGAGCCATCCACGTATAGTTCCCATGCTGTGGAGGCTTCCTGTTGATCTCCTGCATATTTTGCCACGAAGTCGGTGAGGTACTGGGCTTTAATTACAGTCCGAGTTTCATACTTTAGGTCGAACTCGGAGAGCTCTATGACCCATTGAACCATTCTGCCCACAATATTCATTTTCTAAAGGATTTGCTTCATGGGCTGGTTCGTTCGAACTCTTATTATGTGAGCTTGGAAATAAGGCTATAGCCTTCGAGAGGCTACTATTAAAGCATATGCAACCTTCTCGAGTTTTTGATACCTTAATTCAGGGCCTTGTAAAACTTTTTGCTGGTGAAGTACACAGGATGTTGTCCGACCTCGTTTTCCCGTATTAGAGCTGATGCTATAACTTTGTCTGCTACGGACAAATATAGGACGAGTTCCTCCCTGCTTTTAGGTCAGGAGAGAATCGGAGGTTGGCTTAAAAACCTTTTGAACTCCTGGAATGCTTCTTCGCATTCAGGAGTCCATTCGAACTGGCATCCTTTTCTTAGTAGAGAAAAGAGTGGTAGGAATCTTAACGCTGATCCTGCCAAGAACCTGGAGAGAGCTGCAAGTCAGCCATTCAACTGCTGGACCTCCCTTAAGTAAGTCGGGCTTTTCATTTCTAGGACTGCTTTGCACTTGTCGGGATTGGCTTCAATCCCCTTTTGTGTTAGCATAAATCCCAAAAAATTTTCAACCTCCACCGCAAAGGTGCACTTTACGGGATTCAACCTCATCCCATGCATCCTAATAGTGTTGAAGACTTGCAAGAGATCAGTCAAGAGATCAGCCTCATCCTTGGTTTTTACTAGCATGTCATCTACATAAACTTCCATTAGACTCCCAAGGTGAGGTGCAAACACCTTATTCATCAGCCTTTGATATGTGGCTCCTGCATTTTTTAACCCAAAAGGCATGACCACATAGCAATAACTTGCTCTTGGCGTGATGAAAGATGTCTTTTCTTGATCCGGCTTGTACATCAAAATTTGATTATATCCCAAGTATGCTTCCATAAACGACAAGTATTGATACCCCGAGCTGGAGTTTACTAAGGTATTGTTCCGAGGGTTACCTGAAACTGTAGGTTGATCTCGGATGAGATCTTCTGCACGGGTCGAAGCTGATGTGTCTGACTTGATGGACTTGGTGATGGTGTTGATCCTTCGTCACCGGAGGGTGGTGGTACCTGTAAGGGACTCCGATGCTTAAGTTAGCAAGGGTATTAAACAGGTTTTTAGTAGAATCAGAGTATGAGTTATACCTGGGTGCTCCAGTGTATTTATAATAGCGTGGAGTGACCTTTTTAGAGATAAGATAGTTATCTTATCTTATCTTTAAGTGAAGTTATCTTGTCTTCAAGGGAACCGCCTTTATCTCTCTAGGCTTCAAGCTGCCTTTAGATTTGGGTCGTGTTCCTCTTTCTTGGGCCTTCTTTGGCCTCTGTAGTGATTTGGCCGACCTCTTTTCATAAAGAGGTTGGGTAGTCCTGATCTGAACAGGTCGGTCAATTTGTTGTTGATCCGCCCGAGTCGTACAACTCGACCCATGGCATGAACAGGTATCAATATTTGGAAGTGGATATGGGTCTTTGGGACACACCTTGTTCAGGTCGGTATAGTCGACACTCATCCTCCATTTGCCGTTTTGATTCTTGACTAGCACCACATTTTCCAGCCACGCCGGATATTTGACCTCTTTGATGAAGCCAGCTTTTAGGAGGGCTTGTACTTGTTCTTCTACCATTTGGGCCCGTTCAAGTCTGAGCTTCTGTCTTCTTTGCTGAACAGGTCGCGATCTGGGGTACACTGACAGTTTATGTGACATGAGTTCGGGATCTATTCCTAGCATGTCGGAGGCTTTCCAGGCGAAGAGGTCGGAATTCTCTCGTAGGAGCCTTATAAGCTTCTGCTTCAAATCTTCTTTCAGGTTGGCTCCTATGTTGGTATTTTTTCTTCCTCTTTTTCGACCTGTACCTCTTCAGTTTTTTCATCAGGTTGTGGTTGCAACTCTTCTTTAGCTCTGACTCTTCCGAGCTCAATGGTGTGAACCTCCTTGCCTTTTCCTCTCAGGTTTAGACTTTCATTGTAGCACTTTCTCGCCAGTTTCTGGTCTCCCCTGATGGTTGTTATTCCTTCTGGCATTGGGAATTTCATGCAAAGATGGGGGGTGGACACCACTGCTCCAAGTCGATTTAGAGTTGTTTTGCCTATTAAAGCATTATAGGCCGAACCCACATCAACGACTATGAAGTCGATACTCAGAGTCTTGGATTTCATCCCCTTTCCAAAGGTTGTGTGTAGGGGTATGAATCATAGTGGCTTTATTAGAGTATCACCCAACCCATATAGTGTATCAGGGTAAGCTCTTACTTCCTTTTCATCTAGTCCTAGCTTATCAAATGCTGGTTTGAATAGGATGTCGGCTGAGCTCCCCTGATCCATTAGGGTTCTGTGCAAATGGGCATTGGCAAGGATCATAGTGATCACTACCGGATCATCATGTCAGGGAACTATGCCTTGCCTATCTTCTTTAGTGAAAGAGATAGTTGGAAGGTCGGGAACTTCGCCCCTGACCTGGTAGACTTCCTTCAAGTGCCTCTTGTGAGATGACTTCGTGAGGCCGCCTCCAACAAATCCTCCTGAGATCATATGTATATGTCTTTCCGGGGGTCTGTGGTGGTGGATCTCTTCGGTCCTCGTCGTCTCGCTTTCTCTTGCCATAATTGTTCGACCTTTCCATGAGATATCTGTCAAGCCGACCTTCTCTGGCCAGCTTTTCTATCACATTTTTAGGTCTTAACAATCATTTGTTGAGTGACCATATAGTTTATGGTACTCACAGTAGTCGCTACGACTTCCCCCCTTTTTGTTCTTGATGGGCCTAGCGGGAGGTAGCCTTTCAGTGTAACAAATTTCCTTGTAGACATCGACTAGGAAAACTCGTAGAGGAGTATAAATGTGATATCTCATGGGCCTTTTAGGCCCGACTTCTTCCTTTCTCTTGGCTTCCCTCTCTTTTTCTTTTGAAGAGTGAGAATGCCCAGGTCACCAGCTTGGCTCTCTTAGCCTGACGTTTTTCTCCATGTTGATGTACTTCTCTGCTCTTTCTTGTATATCATTCAAAGAAGTCGGATGCCTTTTCGATATGGACAGGGAGAAAGGTCCTTCTCGAAGTCCATTTACTAGGCCAATAATCACTGCCTCTGTGGGCAGGTTTTGAATTTCTAGGCACGTTTTGTTGAACCTTTCCATGTAATCTCTCAAAGGTTCTTTGACCTCCTGTTTCACTCCAGGAGACTCGGTGCGTGCTTCACCTTATCCTTTTGGATAGAGAATCGCATAAGGAATTTACGCGAGAGGTCATCGAAACTAGTGACCGACCTTGGGGGGAGGCTATCAAACCACTTCATCGCTGCTTTTGTCAAGGTCGTCAGAAAGGCCTTACAGCGAGTAGCATCAGAGGTGTCAGCTAGGTACATCCGACATTTGAAGTTGCTCAAGTGATGATTTGGGTCGGTGGTCCCATCATATAAGTCCATATCAGGACTTTTGAAGTTCCTTTGAACTTTCGCCCTCATTATGTCCTCACTGAAGGGATCTTCCCCTCCCAAGGGAGAGTCTTCTCAGTCACTGCAAGAGTTTTTGCCTCGGAGAGCGGACTCTAGTCTTAAGAGCTTTTCTTCAAGCTCTTTCCGTCGTTTGACCTCTCTTCTCAAGCTCCTTTCCGCTTCTCGCTGCCGCTCTAATTCTTGCTCCAGCTATTCCAGCCGTCCCTGGTGGCCATGGAACAATCCCATGAAATCAGTTGCGTGGGGTTGTCCTTCTTTGCCTGATTCGTGCCCCTCGAATGAGTTTTCCTTCGGGTCCTTCACCCCTGAGGTGCCTTCTCTGTGCTGGTTAGTCACCCCTTGGTGAGTAACTATAGCTTTGTCGTTGTTACCAGCGTCCTGATTCTCTTGCTCAGAATTAGATGCTGTGTTTCAATCCTCGTTCAAATCATCCGCCATCACTGGTTGATCTCTTGGCTCCCCGGCAACGGTGTCAATGTTACGATAGGTAACCGGAGATTAATGGATTGGGCTTGTAAGGCTGGCCCAAACGTCAGGAGGAGATGGTCTCTGATTTTGTTTGCGTCTAGAAGCCACCGTCCGACTTATGTGTATGATGGAATGGGTGGTGGTACCTGCAAAGACACTCTGATGCCTAAGTCAGCAACGGGTTAAGTAGGTTTCGAATGTATTGGAACTTAGAGATACCTAAGGGGTGTCAGTGTCTTTATAGTGGTGAACCAATAACCACCGTTGGAGTAGTTCCACCTTTTAAGGTGGGTAACCATCCCTTTATCTTAAGGAAGTTGAGATATGGCTCTTGGAAGTGGGTTGAGAGATTTTAGGGGCAGTTACTTACTTAAATAAGTGTTATCTGCCAACTATCCTTCGAACCCGACTTCTTGGGAGTGAGGTATGTGTTGAATCCAACCTCTTCTAAGGAGGTCGATTGGTAGCGAAGGCCAATCTTAGGATTGAATTGTTTTGGTTTATTTGGACTTAAATCCTAGTGTTGAGTCAGGGTATAAACAGTTACCATCTCAGAATCAGCTATAGAGAAAGAGTGGAAGAATTTGAGGAGTGAACGTAGTTGATGCGGGAGGCAGGCACGGACTTACGTGATATGACAGGGGGCACTTGCCCCCACTCCGATTTCATTTTATTTTTTTTATTATTTTGACTATTAATTAATCTAATCAAATTTAATCTTCTTTCATTTTCAAATTTCAGCCGTCACTACTTCTTTATTCTATTAAATCTTTTTCTTACTTTTCAACTTTTTTTTCTATTCATTTTTCAACGGTCATTTTTCTTTTCATCAAAAAGTAAATTTTAAATATTTTTTATATAATTTTTTATGACTCTATTTATCTTTTAATTTTATTATTTTTCTTTTTGATATTTTCAATTGTAAATTTTAATTCAAGCAATTATAGTTTAGGTATTAATCTAATTTTTTATTTTATTCATAAATTTATATATTTTATTTTATTCTCAATTTACTTATCCTTATTATTTATTTGTTTATCTTTTGTTCTATTTTATTATATGTAATTATGTTGCATATAAAATTCTAAAGTCAATTGATCAATTTACTAATTTAGAATATATACTTTTTATTTTTAAAAATAATATGAAAAATATTTTAAAAAATATGTTTCGTCTTATTTTATTATATGTAATTTTTGATTTTTCTTATATTTGAATAATTAATGTATACTTTTATTTTTTAAAATTTAAATTAATATTTTTTTAAATGTAATGTATATTATTTTTATCCAACTAACATAAATTTTCTGGATTGAAAATTGAATGGGAAGTGGACATAGTTGTACGGGAGGTACAAATTGAAAAATGAACAAAGGTAAGAGGGAGACAAAGTTTGAATTAAGAAGAGTGGGTTTGGGTGGGTTTTGGGTTTTGGATCCTTTTCAGTGTGGGTCGGGTTTGCTCGGTTCTCACCATGTCCAAAAAAAATGATAAATAGAACATGTATGTGATCCTTGTATTTTATTTATAAAATTCTCTGATTCCGAAACTTGGTAAGTGGTAAATCCAGAGTCTTCGCATAGCTTCCCAAATTTTTTTTCCTGTTCTCTCTATGCCTCCAGCACGAAGGAACATTGAATTGTCATCA
>NC_029781.3:81067947-81071776 GCF_000817695.3 Arachis duranensis | reverse complement strand
AAAACCCTAAAAAATTAAAATAATAATATTTTAATTTTTTAAAATCAAATTTATTTGAGAATAATTTTTTAAATTTTGAACTAAATATAATAATATAATATTTTAATCTTAAAATTTTTAAAAATTATTTATAATTTCTCCACCATACACACTCTTAATATTACAGTACTTGGAGACGATCATTTTGAGGCAGTGTCCAGTACCTCCTCCAACATCAACCTGCGTTGACACTCCTTTAAATCCATCGTATGCTTCCAAATATTTCTTCATATGTTTGGCAGAGATTCCTGCCATTGCTTTGTTGAAAGTGTGACTCAGTTTTGCATCCTTCTCCATGTACTCCCACACCGACATTCCATTAGCCTTCTTGAACACCTCTATTCCTCCATCAACAATTGCATCCTTAATGTTTACCTTAATTAATTATAATTCAAGAATATATTAATGCAACTCAATCAGATTAATTAATTAAAAAAAAAGTGTTAGAAACATCAGAATTTATTATTTTTTGTCATGACTTAGGGCTTGTTTGGGTGAGCTTCTAAAAAAAGATCTTTTTTCGAGTTATCTTTTTTTAAAAGATCTTATAGAGAAGTAAAAGTAATTTTATGTTTGGATATCTCATGTAAAAAGGTCTTTTTATCTATCAATTATGTTTGGGTATAACAATATAAAAGTATTTTTTTGTTTATTTATTACATGAAAAACATCTTTTTTTAAGGAAAAAAGATCTTTTAAAAAAGGATATAAATTACAGCTGCATGCATAAGCCGAAATTCGAACCCCCGACACTTACTTAAGCAGGCTAATGAGCTAACCACTAGACCAACCCAACTTAGTTTCTAATCTAGTAATTTAACAACATATTTTATTCCATATTTTTAAATATCTACGAATATTCGATAGCCAAAAACAAGAAATTCTGAGGATCCTCTAAGATTTCTCTTAATTAATTACTCACTCACCAAATCCTTGTTAGAGCTGGGTGGCAGTTGAGATTTGAGAAAAAAAGCTAGATTATGACTGATTTTTTAGAAAATATTTAGCAGCATGTTAGAGACTATAAAGCCTCTCAACCTTGCCGCCAACGCCATGGTCAACGACGACACTCGAATTGAGAAGTGAGAAACTGGCAAGCACACGAAGCATTCTGTCCAGCCTGTTGTGGAGTTGAGGTTGCTGTGAAGGAAGCTTTGAGGCGATTTCGGAAACCGATAAGTATGCACCGTTGGGGGCTAACTCAGACAATATCTCAAACAGGTTGAGTTCAACAGCAGCATTCAATATGAAGGGAACACTTGAAAAGTTGACAACAACATCGCATACATGCATGCATCGTCGTCATCATATCCTTCTTCCTTTCTTGCTGATGAACTCATCATTTGGTTTCCTTGCTTTAATCAGTTTTCTTACACTCCAGCTGTGTGTTTGTGAACATTTCTTTTGTATATTTCTCATTTGACAAGATAAAAAGATCTCTTGTACTATACAAAAAGAAGAAATACGTGTGCATAATAAATTCTGCAAATAGGGAATGCTAGGGGAACAATGATTATTTTGAACAATATGAACAATCACCAATCAAATAAAAACACATTTCACCTCTAAATTAATCCTCTAAATTTTAATATTAAAATAACCATCCGTACACTAGTAAAATGAACATCCGATATATCTGTTATTTACATTGTTTAATATTTTCATTGCCTACCTATACTTTTCCTCTGCAAATAAAGGCACATTCATTGTTATTCAATTTCTTCATGGGATTAGTTTAGTTAATGCTGCTACGTTTGAAGACGTACCAAAAGGGATCAGTTGACGCAGCAATTTTTGTCACATGCAGGATTTTGTTAGAGTCGTACGTATAGGTTTCAAGAAGTTTTCCTTCCTATATGTTGATCTTTTAGTTTTGTTATATTTCTCCACTCATGTTTCTAGATGGTTGCTAACGGTGCAGCTTTAATTTCATCTTTATAATAAAAAGAAAATGTTACTTCTACAATAAAATTTTGTCTTTGGTCGGTCTTTAAAATTTAAATAATGTTATTTAATGAAAAAATGTTACTTGTACATGTACAATAAAATTTAGCCTTTGGTCGGCCTTTAAAATTTAAATAATGTTATTTAATTAAATTTAATTAAAACACATTTTTAATTTGTAGCTAACATATTAGTAATTAAAATTAATTTAAATTTTAAATACTAGAATTTTTCTAACTTCCTATCCCGTTTATTAAATAGTTATTTTATCATTTTTCTATTTTATTTGTACATTTCGTCTCTCTCGTACTGTTTTTTTTCTTTCTCTCACGTTCTTCACAAAAATCTTCATAGAAGAGTATCACTCCTCTACAGATAAATTTACTATTTCATATTTAATATTTTATTATTATTAGATGAGTCGTGCTATTTTGTTCCTATTTCGGGTAACTTGCATGCTAACTCAAAACTCATTCATCATATTGTCAAATAAAATTTTAATAAGATTATATCAACAATGGAATTAAACAATAAATGAATTATCAGTTTATACATCAATATTTTTTTCTTCTTCTTTCCTTTCTTTTTTTTCTTTCATTTTTTTAATCTTTATCTCTAGAATGATTAGAGAATACCACCAACATAAAATAATTAGACCGAATTAAAGATAAATAAAGGAGCAATTACAGATATTCGGGAGAAAAAAAGATAACAAATAAAAATTTAATAAAAGTTTATAGTTTTCAACAATTTTTTTTATTATTAGTTGGATTTTTTCATTACTTATTTGAACATTAGCGCTTTTAAAATGATTAAAATGTATGTGCGTAAAAGTTATTTTTTTTTTCAATTGTAAGTTGTAACACATCTAAAATTATAAATCTAAAAAAACACTAAATCTATCTAGATGTATTTGTTCTAATTTCTTTAAAATTATTGTAATAAAAGGCATGTATTTGTAATGAAAAAAAGATTAATCTGTGGGTAATTTTATGGAACTAATTCAATTTTTATGTGTATCGAGTTAGTTTAAATATTTTGAGGTTAAAATGTAAACATTTAAATTTATTTTATAATAAAAAATAATAATTTATTCTAATTGGAATACAGGTAGGTTTCTTCAGTTTGCAACTTGCTCAAACCATTAAAATATAATCTGTCCAGAGTCCACAACTCCACCTAAGGGGTGTCTTTTCTTCCTTTTTTTTTTACTTTTTTTGGCACATGTCATGTTCAAAATTGCTAAACATCTTACTTCTTTAAATGATTTAGAATTAAACATAAAAAATAATATAATACATGAGTATTTATAATTCTTTTAGCAATATATGAAGTTCATTGGCTAAATAATGTGTGACTTGAATTTTTTAAATAATGTGTCGCAAACTAATAAAAAATTACAAATGTTCTAATAAGCTTAAATTTTGTGCATATTTCATTATAAGTTTATATATATTTCATAATATATGTATATAGCTTTTCACGATGCAAAGTTCCGGCGAAAAAAATGAAAAGACAGGAAGGGGGAATGATCCAGTGATATCAGTGTATATCAATCTAGCTTAGCTTGTGAAGGTGGGGAAGTGTGAGAACTGAGAACTCATCATCAAACAGAAAATTATTGAACAAAAGGAAATGTCAAGAATAATGCATACAATCATAATTAGTTTTCTATTTCAAAATTCAAAACAAAACTGGATACAATGCTATAAGGGAATCATAGATACAGGGGGAATTTTACACATGTATCAGCACATTGGATTAGTGATGGTAACATCAGGAATAGAAGCTAGCACCAGTTGGGGTTAAAGTACTGGTCTTGCTTCTCTAGCCTTTCTGCGTTCGC
>NC_029781.3:81016062-81066454 GCF_000817695.3 Arachis duranensis | reverse complement strand
TTATTAGAGATTATTGTACAAAAAATTCAAGGTTAAAATTATTTGATATATTTGTATTTAATATAATAAAAAGATGTCCTATTGAAAAAAAAAAACATGTTCGTATTAAAAAAAATATGTGTTAAAAGAAAATAATTTAATTTGGATTTATATTAAATACATGTTTCTTTTAATACAAACATGT
Organism: Arachis duranensis; assembly: GCF_000817695.3. NCBI lineage: Eukaryota > Viridiplantae > Streptophyta > Magnoliopsida > Fabales > Fabaceae > Arachis > Arachis duranensis. Next base: position 81,066,270 of record NC_029781.3, on the reverse strand, counting down.
TTTTTTTAAAATAGTACATCTTTTGATTCTATTAAATACAAAAATATCAAATGGTTTTAATCTTAAATTTTTTGTAAAATAATCACTAATAATTTTATTTATTATTATTATTATTATTATTATTATTATTATTATTATTATTGAGTGAATATATATATAAATACATACATAAGAATCGAATGAATAAATTTATCATTATTTTTGTCTAAAAAATACAAAAAATAATACAATATTATTATGCAATTAATAATAATAATAATAATAATAATAATTTTTTATTTTATTTTATTTTTGGACGGAGGATTGTTATATCTCACGGAGAGAAACGTTGTGATTGATTTGTACATTAATTTTTTGGGACTAAAATGTCCGTTTTTAAAATCTTTGGGGACTGATTTAAGTAATTATTCTGTCGAAAAATGAATTGGAGACTGATTTGTCTGCCAGAATAAAATCTTGGAAATTGATCTATGTATTAATTTTTTTTAGACTAAAATGTCTGTTTTTAAAATTCTTAGAAATCGATTTAGGTAAGTATTCCAAAAAAATAATCTTTTATTTCATTATTAAGAAAAGGAGATTTTTGATGATATGCAAAAACATATTTTAACTTATATATGTTAATAACTTAGGTTTTAGATAATTTAAAAGAAACATATGCTTGTGATAATGACGATACGTCACAAAATTTATGGAAATTTGCATTCCTAAGATCATAAGATCTTTTGAAAAGCGAAATAAAGTAAATTAGACTTTTATTTGTTTGATCAGTTTTTTCCACATTTTCTTTATTATTGTAAATAGTAATTACTCTAAAACTTTAATCAAATTTAAACATTCATATATTTCTAACTATCAAGAAAATAAAATATATAAAGTATTTTCGTTAAAGCATGAAATTTTGTAAATTATGTATTTTTAAAAATATATAATTAATATAACTTGATTATAGTGTATGGGTAATATATCCGTTACATTTATATTTTATGATCAAATATTTTTTTAAATATTGGGCCAAGAGGAGGTATAATCCCCAAAAATAGTTGAAAAAACATATTTTACGCTGTTATATGGAGCAAAAAAATTGACAAACGTCACGGATAAAATATTACTCATAGATTGATAAAATATCAAAAAATATTTAATTTGGTCTCTAAAATTACATTCAACCCTTAATTTAGTCTTTGAAATTTTAATTGTCTCAACTTAGTCTCTAAATTTTTTAAATTTTAATCACGTTAATCTCTACGGTGGTTTTCGTCACAGAATCAATTGAAAAGTTTAGAGACTAAATTGAAATAATTGAAACTTCAAGGACTAAATTGAGACTCGAGTGTAACTTCAAAGACCAAAATGAATATTTTCTCTAAAATATCATTTACAAATTATACTTTTTGAATTTGTTTTGTTTTATTTTTTTTTTTTGACAAAACATCATTCATGAATTATATTTTTTCACATACATGTAAAATACATCAATTAAAAAATAACTGTGAAAAACACTAAATAACCTCCGATAAGAAAGAAAAACTTAAATAGTGTCACTCCAAAACCCCGACACAATGTACCTAACTTATTAAGGGTCCGAAGTCAAATTTGGTAGGCCTATTTTTTCAGGAATTTTATGATTGATATACTCATATTCTCTCATTTCCTTTGTTATCAACTTATCATTCATTATTTCATCGTTTTGGATTATACACGAAACTTAAATGATCTGAATCACTCGAATATCACATTTATTTAATATATTAGATGTGTTAAAAGGTTTAACAATTATTTTATGGGAGTTACTCACATAAAGACACTTAAAACATTTTTTTTTAATAACTACCTTATCAAATCAAAACAAAGCAAATAGATAGCAACATTAAATCGAATCAAAATAAATCAAAACTGTAATTATAATCCATTCACTATAAATAATTTCTTGAATCCTGAATAATTCATGACACAAACTAAGGTCACACGATAATTGACTTTACATAATAACAATTGATAGCAAATCAAACATGGAAACATAAAGCATGAACTTTTTGGCGCTTTCTGGGAGAACTGGGATGAGTTAGAGGCACATTCCTTCCACTTCTTATCCAAAGCAAACAAAAGGAAAAAAGTCAACCAAGACTCAACTCATCTTTTACACAAATGAACGTTCATTCTTCAGCATATGTACTTAAAAAACAAAACCAGACAAGAAGTTTTACCAATCTGCGAATTTCAGTGGAGGAATGCTTCCTTAACCGATTTGCATTCCTCTTAACCGATGACTCTGCTAACGCTTGAGTCGTCGAGGATGGATATAATGAGCTGCTTGAGCTTGAATTTGATGGTGAGGAACGCCTGTGCACGCTTCAGTGCCACCATGAGTACGTTGGAGATTGGTGACTCAGAGGAGAGGTTTGTGCTATAGGAAGTCGGCATGCGCTCAAGAACAACACGGAAGTAGAGCTCAAGTGCCCTGCACTAAAGAGAGTGACAAAGAAGAGGGACTAATTTGTCCTATTTTAAAAACTTTTCCGTCACGTGTGCATCCGCAACGGCCAAGTCAGTACAACGAGAATCACGTCAAACTTTTTCGTTGGATCTGATGGACCCACATGAATGGAGGGATTCATATGTCTAATTTTTAAAAGGTCAGAAATTTAAAATTATTTTCAAATGGTCAGGGATGAAGATATCTGCAGGATAGAAATCCAAACACAATGATTTAGGCTCACGATAGAGCTAACGGGCTAAGAACCACAAACGGACCCACATTGGGTTCAAGCCCATGATACATAAGCACCTCACTTAAACACAATTCGGCCACTCATCCCCCATTATTGAGAGAGAGTCACAATGGAGAGGAGAGAAGGAGAGTGAGATGCCCTAACTTTTACTATTCATCACCATCTTCAATCCACATAACTTTCAAACTGTAATTCTGATCGAAAACCTGTTTGTGGTCACGCGTCGCTCTCGAATTTCTCTTTGATTCTATGCCACTTTTATGGTGAGTACTCCCAAGAACTCTACCTCATTTTTGTTTTTTCCCTCAAATTTGAGTTTTGGTTAGGTGAATGTTAAAACATTGTCGTTTTGGTGTTTAGGGGAGGCTTATCTCGGGTCCTAGAGTGGTTTTGACCTAAGGTTTCGTGGTTCAAGATAAGAAAACTCTTTTTCTTTGAATTTTCTCCTATACGTACGAATCCTAGTTTAAATATATGTAAAATTTGGTGAAATTAGAGTTGCTTGGTTGATTTTAGTATGGATTGGGTACTTGGTGTGGTTGCGGAGCTTTTGTTGAGGCTTGAATTGGCACTTGGGCTGATTTTTGGGTCACTTGGTGGAAACTTGAAGGATTAACTAAAGCTTGTGTCCATTCAGAGAGGAAAGAATTCAAGTGTTAAGAAAACGCCGTCAAAGATGTGATATGTTGTGGATTTGAGAATTGAAATTTTGGTGAGCTTGGTAAAAATTGATGGTGTTGTGATGTATGTATGCATGATTGAATTGATAGATGTTATGTTAATTACCTATTAAGGCTTTGATATGAAAATTAGGTCGAAGACCGTGATAAGGTAAGGTATCCCCTAGTATGTAAGTTATAGTAAGTTGGTGGCATTTGCCATGTGTGATTTGTTGTTGGGATGATGAAAACTTGTTGGGTAATTGATTGTTGAATTGATTATTGGTGAATAATTTAGTGAAAAAATACATTGATTGATTGTTTGATTATAGAGTTATGTTGGCCAGATACCTTAAATAATTGTGTAGTTGGTGTTGTGATGATTTACATGTTGATGTTTGTGTTGTTAAATATGGTTGAGAATGAAAATGAGGTAATTATAGATGGATATAAAGTTGGATAGTAAAATTTTTGAGATTGAGGTGGAGGAGAATTTTGAGTGTAGAGGGTGTGTAAAGATTGGTTTGTGTTGGTTTAGAAAGGAAATGAATTGAGAAAATAGCAAAATGAACATTATGTAGAATTTTGATAAGATTGGGTTTTTGACCAACTTCGACGGGCCATAACTTGGCACTCGATGCTCGAAATTGAGTGAATTTTATCTTTAATTAAAGATGATAATGAAAGATTTAAAACTATTTAAGAACGCAGGAAAACAAAATTTTGTAGCAAAAGTTATGCGCATTTAAAAATTGGTATAAAAATCTGAAATTGCAGACTTTGCAGAAAATTAACAAAACTAACTAGTGTGCGGGCGCACGACTCATAACAAGTGTTCGAAATCGTGCGTACGCACGAGGGTGTGCGTACACACACCAAGAGAATTTTGCACACATGTTCGTACACATGAACACTGTTTTTTCCAAAACTCTATTTTTGACTGTTCTGCCTTTCCGGCATGGTTATAACACTCTTTAACCTCCGTATGGAGTTGAATAACTAATAATTAAACCTTGAATACACTAGAGAGTGATATGACAAATTAAATTGAACTATTCCTAGATAAACACTTAGTTAACCGGATGAAATATTGTGGGGAAGGTGGCTTTGTCCCTCCCGTGGTGAGGAGGGTTGTCTCATCCTGCTTACGGAATAATGAGATTGATATAGGTTTCGGTTTTAGGGTTTTTGAGACTGGATGGAATTGTAAATTGGTTTAAGATGTGATCTTGATTTCTTGCCTGGCAAGGACAATGGTATCATCCCACTTGCTCAGTGCGTAAACTACTATGTGAGGATGGTGGTTTTATCCTATCCACGATGAGGACAGTGATCTTATCCGGCTCATGAGAGAATGGAAATGATAAATTGATAAGGAATTGGGATTAATGAATCTAAGTGTGAAAAATTGATAATGAATTGGGATTAGTGCATTTGATAATTTATAAAAGTGCTAAAAGACATTGATATTGATTAATTGTAGCCTGAATGGCTGGTTTGGTAAGGTCTGGGTGTTATCCCGCTTGCGTATTGATTTGATAATTGTTTTGGCACCTGCATCAGGCAAGGACGGTGATTTTATCTGTAACACCCTAATATTCAAATCCTTATGCTCGAGTCATAAGTCAATGATATTATGGTGGTACGACTCTCAGGTGGATCTTTAATATATAAATATAAGTATAATTGAAAGGAGTATTAATTGAGAAGCATAAAAAGAGTAAAAATAAAATCGCAATGGAGCATCACTCACGTTTCGACGACTAAAAGATAAAGCGTGAAGTCGAAAGCGATAAATAGATAAAGGCACAAAGGAGAATAAGAGAAGGATAGTATATAGATATATAACATAAGTAAATAGCCACTAGTCGTGACCCGCGAAGTTTAGGTCGGCTAGGGTATAGTATAACACTAGTTGACAACAGAATCTCCTAAGCTCTCCCAAAAGAAACATAAGAGCCTCTATAGGCAAGTTCAAAAGAGTTCAATACATAATATAAGTTCTTCAAAATAAAGGTAGAGAGATTCTAAGCAAAATATAAAGTGGAGAATGTAAAGATCTTCGCCATCTCTCGGATGAACCACAGCTCACTTGTGAGCACCTGGACCTGTATCTAAAAAACAAGAGATATATACGGAATGAGAACCCCTGACCCATGGGTTCCCAGTAAGGTAAAAGTGCCAAATAAATACAATGCACTGCAATAAAAACTCATTAAGCATCCTAAACTTCTTTTCACCAAATATTCACCCTATGATCTCGCTAATCCATAAATAGGCAACTGTCATAAGGGAATGCTAAATCTAATTCATCTTTCTCATGCTTCTCAACTTGCTAACTCTCCAACAAACTAGGACCAGAATTATAAACAAAACCATCACCAGTTATTCTACCTCAGCAATACTATATCAATACATCATATCCACGCCTGGAGCAAGTGAATTCACTTCACTGCGTCTACCTAGGGAGCTCAAATTATCTCATTCAATGATCATCATCATTATTCAATCATATCATCAAGTCATCTCCTCAAGAACAGCCCTCAGCATCCACCGACACCAGCATGAGGGACCTCTCAGTTGTACAAACACAAGCAATACAGACAAGTAATACACAATTAAAGTACAAGTAGAACAAGTAGTACATAATCAGGTAACATAGCATATATGATATAGCAATCCAAAATAAGTAGGCAAACCCACAACAATTCAAACATATGCAAATGATGAATGCCTGCCCTATGGCTGATGATATCATCTGTCGGTTATATAGCCAACCCGACAAGTCCTGGAAGCTAACCATTGGACTGTCTCTCTGTCGTGCATCCCCAACTCGAGTTATTCTCAATCATAAACATGATCATAATCACAATCATACAACACCCATATTGGTGTTTATCCACGGGGGCGAGCTCATCCGAAACTTTCACAGTGTCCGGCTGCACTTACGACATAGGGTCAGCAGAATCTTGGATCTCAACTTGCAGCAAGTGGAGCCGACCCACTGTATCTACCCAAGGAAATCCGAGACTCAGATAGTTTCAATCTCAAATCATACTCGACTAGGAGCAAGTGGGGGCTAACCACTGCATCTACCCAAAGAGTCTCAAAGGCTCAACCTGGAGCGAGTGGAATCACCACTACTGCCGCTACTACCCAGGCGCCATAATCTCTGACCCGGAGCAAGTGGGACGAACCACAATCCTTGCTACTCCTCAGGCATCACAATCTTTGACCCGGAGCAAGTGGGATGAAACCACAACCCTTGCGTCTACCCGGAGAGCCTTTATACTAACCAACCTGGAGCAAATGGGGCGTAACCACAACCCTTGCATCTACCCAGGAGGTACGTTCTCATATGCCCAGGAGGAACCAAGGAAGGGATCCTAACCTCCCACCATCTCGCTGGGGGCGATTTTACAATACCAGGAAGAACAAGGAAGGGGGTCCTCACCTTCCTCCATTTCTCTAGGGTCGCACTTCCGAGAAAGAGAGCTCAAGATAAAACAATCATTCAAAGCCATATTCTCATTTCCAGCCATAAATCAATATTTATCATAGCCATCCGGCTCGTGGCATAACCAATAACCAGCCATTAATCATTATCAAATACAGCCATTTGGCTCACGGCATACCCCGCACTTCCATCATCACCCTCAACACCCATGCAGTCATCATTAGTCATGACTTATCATTAATTCTCCCCTTACTTCGTCCACAAGTTACCACATCTCCTAGCCTATTTCCATCGCTAGACATACTATAAGTATTTAGGACATAAAAGGTGAGAAAGAAGATTTAGAAGTTTGAAATTTGGATTTAAAAACTCAAAAATCAACCTTGGGGTGAAAACAGGGTCACGCGTGCACGTCGCCCGCGCGCACGCGTGGAACGCCAAAAGTACAGCGACGCGTATGCGTCGCCCACATGCACGCGTGGATGGAAGAAAAGCCAGGTGACGCCCACGCGTCAGCCACGCGTAAGCGTGGGTGCGGTTTGTGCCCCACGCACAAAACCAGCAGTTCTTGCACAACTCTCGGGAATTAGGCTGGCATTTGGTGCAGCACATCGATGCGTATGCGTCGACCATGCGCACACGTGGGTAGTGAAAACGACGCGTGCGCATCGGGAACGCCTACGCGTGGGAGTGCGTTCTGCTAAAAATTTTACTAAGTTAAAAAGCTGCAGAATTCACAGTTTCAAACCCCAAACTTTCAATACACATAACTTCTTCTACAAAATTCCTTTTTCAACTATTTCTAAACCGTTGGAAAGATCGTTGAATAAACTTTCATAAAAATTCAATTTTGAAGAATTTCAAACTCCATGGACCGAGTTACAGACTGCCAAAGTTGGTCAAAAATAAGTTTTTACCCAAACATTGAAATCACCAATTTTTCCAATGTTCCCAAGCCAAATTCATTTCCACTCATCCAAATGACCACAACCCAATCACATTCACATAATTGCACTCAACCAAAACCAAACTTACCTCATCTACACAATTTCACCCAAAACCATAAAATTCCATATTTCAATTTCTCAAACCTTATTATTCAATAACCAAACCAATTATTCACACATTCAATATTTAAAATCCATCCAATCACTTATATCATCACTCAATACACACATCAACTTACCTTCCTTACCTCTTTTCGGACTCCGGCCCAAAATTCAAGGCCTTCGGCCCAAATTCACAATTTAAATACATATTCCACAAATCAATACTCATTATCCAATTCATCAAATTCTCAGCACACCAAACATATAATTCACACAATTCTCAATCCAATAATTAATTTACATACATATCAACTATGCATATTACCACCAACCATTTACACAATCCAAACTTAATCCTAGGGGCATCTAACCTAGAAATTCTCATCACACGACACGGTACTTAAATGAAACTTATATCGTACCTCTTGTAGCCAAAATAATTGAGCTTTTTCTTTGGAAATCTCCACCAACCTTAGCTCCAAGCCTCACCAAAGCTCCTCAAGCAACACCAATCTCTCAATTGTGCACCAAAATCACCAAATACACTAACATAACTAATTTCACATATGTACATTAATCTAGGGTTTATGAGAATGATAAATCACAAGGGTTGGAGGGTTACTTACCTTAACCCACTGAAGTTTGTGATGAATATCACCATGGCTCATACTAGAGCACTCGTAAGCAACCAAAATCACAAGGTTTCCTCAAAACCCAAACCAAATTCGAATTTAAAGGGAAAATCAAAAACTGGGCAGAGCGACGCGTGGACACAAACGGCTTGTCAATCGGAGCTCCGTAGTTCAAGTTATGGTGATTTGAAGTTTCAAGGAGAGAGGATTTTCTCCCTTCCTCCCCTCTTCACCATTTCAGCGCCCCTTTCCACATTTTTAGGGTAAATAAGCTGGAATGCTCATAACTAATGTTTATATATGTTGGGTTTTAGGCCCACTTAGACTCGGTTCACTTATTTTTGTCCGTTGGCCCAATTTTGGTCCAAAACCTTTAAGATTAGCGCTCAAAAGCGCACTTTAAATATTTATACATTCCCTAATTATAATTCCTAATTTTTTAAACTCATTTACTTATAATCAATTTTCTTAGCTACAGTACCAGACAGATCTCAGTCGGTACTGCCGGTCAAAATTCCAGTGCGCGTTTTTACGCAAAAAAACTATGTTTTTTGACTTAGAAAAATTTCCTGAATCCAAATATCATATTTTAATTACCAAATTCCAATTGCTAAATTTTCTAACTATATTCGCTCCTATTTAATTTATTATTTAATTAATTACGGTTTGACCGGATTTTACATGATCTCGCTTGTTTATTGATTGCGGTATGATGTGAGAATGGAGGTTTAATCCTGCTCATGTATTGGGGAGGTTAAGGATTTCGTCTGGTTGTGCATATATTTGTATGTGAATGGGTTATGATGAGTTGTGCTTTACGAGGCTGGTTAAGATTATGACTAGGATTGAATTGAATTGAATTGACTTGAGGCTTAGATCAAAAGCGAGGATTTATATGAGATTCATGATGAAAACTATGATTTAAAAGTGTGGCGGACACTATATCTCGAAGTAGATAGGAAAGTTGAGATTGAGAATTTCCTCTCTTGCTGCGACAGACAAGTTGATGTTGAGAATTTATTCTCTTGTGTTGTGATATTAACGGAAAAGACATTAAGATTGATGTTGTGGAGATGGTAGTTCGTTCCGCCCACAGTGACGATGGTGGTTTGATCTCCCTCACGGATAGACAAGCTGAGGTTGAGGATTCCCTCTCTTGTTGGCGGTGGACAAGAGAAGTTGAGGATTCTCTTTCTTGTTACATTGGAAAATTGGATGGAAGGTTGAGGATTCCCTTCTATTCAATTTCTGGCAGCAGTGTGGACGAGTTAGGTTGAGGGTTTTCTTTCTTACTACATCACGGTTTCTCTCTGTTTGGGAAGTGTGGGAGAAACTATATCCCAAGAGTGTGGCAAACACTATATCCCAAGACTGTAAGAGCATTATATCCTAGGAAACGTATCGGACACTATATCCCAAGAATGTGGCGGGTACTTTATCCCAAGAGTGTGGATACATAACAGAGAGACAATATCCAGGTTAGCTACCAAATGTGTTGGGTTTTGGCAGTTTAAGCAATGCGTAAGTTCATGGCCAGTAGGATAGGCATGAATCATGTGCATTTGTTTGCAATCGTTTTGGTGTGTATAATTGTTTGGTTTGCCTACTTGTTCACCTATCTGCTACTTGTATTAATTGCCCTCTATGGTGATTGACTTGTTTGTTTTGTTTGTGTTTGATTATATTAAGAACTTGAGAGTGAAAATATAAGAATCTGATAATGTATTGGAACTATTGAGACTGTTGAGATTTACTAAGACTAATGAGATTATTGAGACTTATGAGACTAAAAACGGTGAATAATAAAATAATGATGATAATTTGATACCATTGAGATTGAACGTTGTTAATGATAACCATTTGAGACTGATAAGATCGAAAGGGCTTGATACTGAAACGAACAATAATGATATTGTGAGAAATAATAACTTAGTGCTGGAAAGAATTAAGGTTAGAGACGGTTGACAAGAGCTGAGACTTAGTAACTTAACCCTGTTTAGATTAGAAAAAACCCTAGGATTAAATTTTGTGAGTTTGGAGACTAAGCTTGCCTAGTAGGTCCATGCAATTTTACATAATCTCTATATGAAACTATTACCCTACTAGAAATTTTTGGGTTCTCACCGTTGTAGAAATTATTGATTTTTCAGATAACAGGACGTGACGCATCTCGCTAAGAGTGCGAGACTCGTTGGCAAAGCGAAGAAGACTTTATTTTTAAAGTTTATTCTGTACTTAGCATATTTCTTTACTGTTGAACATGTATTTGTATACTTTCTTCTTAGAGATTTTATTTTGGAGAAACAGAATTGTATTTTTGTACTTCTAGTTTTCTAATATTTTTTATCCGACTTTATTTTTATGGGTCGAGACTAGTGATTATTATGTATGGTATTTTGAAAACTATATATATATATACACATTCTACTTTGGTAAATGGCATTCACTTGTGTTAACGTTATTCTGTGTAAATATCGGTTATTCGATGTTTTAATTTTTTCAAGGGTCCTAATTATGATGTTATTCTTTTATATATAATTTTTTTAGAAGCCTTTGTTAAGTTATTAGATTCTTCATATGGACGAGGTTGTTGTAGCCACTCTATCAAATTGACATTCAATTATGCTGTGTTGGAAGTTGATAATGTTAATATTATTATAGGAATTTTTTATGAGACGCATTACAAAATTATACCGATCTCCCACTTCCCCTCTCTCTCCTCTTAATCGTCCTCTCCCTCTACCAATTATCAAAACCCTTAAATAAGTTGGTAAAGTAATTACATTAACTGACTAATCAAGATTGAAAGGTAATAATTCTCTCTAACAACCAGACTTATGAAATTGCTTACTTCTACTAATATGAGATACATAAAAGTTTTGCTTAACAAAAACGTAGTATGGAGTTGTTCCATATTTTTCTTAATTGAAAATTAAATACAAACACTTTATCAATAAATTGTATCAAACACACATTAATATACTTGATTTTTTAAGGGAAAAAAAAGAAAAAAAAAACTATGTGCCAATCAACATTTATTATCACAGAAAAATATTTTTGATTGTTTAATAATTTTCTATCAAAAATCTTAAGATTAAGTCCTTTTTTGTGAAATATTATACAGTTATATCAAATTAGTACGACAGAAATATATATTTAATGACCATTTTTGTTTTCCTTTGAAAAATTCAAGGCAGACAAAAACACCCAATATGACATTGAATAATTTGGAGCTTAAGCAAAACACTAATAAAGAATAACATGCTATTATAGTATTGTTAGTTATATAAAATCCTTGATAAAGTTTAGATCCTTCTTAAAATTTTCCTATGAAATTAGAGGATCTAGAATCCAACACCTTGAACTAAATGTCTAATATGATTTTACTGTACAAAAATGGCATACTAAGCAAAATCTGTGCTATCAGATATTCTATCTTTTATCTATAAATTCTATGCTGGAAAGAAAAGTTTCCTACTTAGACAATTTATTTCATTGCAACCTTGCAGAACAAATAATACGATGGCTTCATCTATCTAGCATTAAGAAGCATTCTTAGCACACTCTTCATATTTGGTCTTGCTTCTGGAGATGTACTAACACAAACAAGAGCAATCTGCAGATTGCTAGCATCTGGTTTCTCACAGCTTGAGATGTTTTGCTAACATTCGAATCAAGAATGTAGTCTTTATCCATCGAATTATGCAAAATCCACTTCATCAATTCGGTTTCCTCTGTCACTTCTTGATTCTTTATCACACCATCAACAGAGAAAGGAGAGTAATGACAAAGAATGGTGACTGACCGAAGGTGAAAAGGAGTCACACCATCACCAAAAATCTGTTCTTTAACTTTCTTTGCTTGGTAATAACCAGCAACATTATCTTCTTCTCCTTCCAATTTGAAAATTCTGATCATTCCTCTTGTTCCATTAGAACTCTGTTAGAACAACTGAATCACAAGCCAATAAAGGGATGGCCAGAGCTTGGAGGAAAACTAACCAAGAAAGGAAGAGAGAGCTTGAACCGAGTGTCGCCAAGAGTGAACTCCAACGAGGTAGGGATTAGGCTAGTTTAATTGCATGTTTGTGGTTATGTGATTGATGATGATTGATGATAAAATGAATGGTTGCTTGATGTATTTGATGCTGATTAAGTATAATGATTAGGACTATAGTGCTATTATGATGAATTGTTGCACTACATTGCTCTTGGATGATTATATGATGAACGAATGATGAAATGAACAAGAGCTGAGCTCTTGGGACTATATGACAAAGATGAAAATTCTAAGAGAGTCTAAGAATAGAATCATGATTAGAAGAGGATTGGAAGCTTAGGTAATCGAATTGGTCAGTTAAAACCTAAGTCAATAGCTGCAGAATCTGTTACCAAATTAGGCAGCAACTTGCTCGAATTTCTGGGAAATATCTAGCCATCCAAAATTAAGAAAATAAATATTTCAGTAATCTTTGATGAGTACATAACCTTTCCTAAAAAATTTCATAATTTTTTTATGAGTAGGTTGGAAGATAAAAATTGTTGAAAGTAAATCGTTTCTGTTGAAAAACCTATTTTAAAGCTATTGCAGCAGCAACTTCCAACCTATGTAACTTTTAAATTCTGAGAAGTTTTAAGATATAACTAAAGAGAGTTGAGATATTGACATGTCAATAATAGTGTGACCAAATTTTAGGACAAAATCAGTTTTATATAATTAATTGTGCAATTTACAAAATGACATGTTCACTGTTTTATTGACATGCAATCCTGTGACTCGTTTAGTTATGCCAGCCACTTGTGTGAGCTACCGGTTGATCCAGAACTCGATTTGATGTGAAACTAGTTGAGAGTAAAACTTTAGGGTGTCTAATTTTATTTTCTAAAAAGCTCATAAATTTTGGAGTTATACATTGGGAGTTATAAATTTTAGAAAATTACTACTCACTGTTGGCTAAACAGAATTTCTAGATTTAGAGCAGTGACTTCCTAGATGTATAACTTCTAATCCAGAAGGGCTGTTGAGGTGAGACCAAAACCAAATAAATGCGTATGATGTCTAGTTCATTCAGTTCAAATTTTAGAGCTATAGCAATTATAGAAAATTAGTTATGCCCTTTCGAACTTAACCGGTTTACTGATTAACCAAACAAAAACCTCTCAAAGACAGAATATGCATAACTTTTGTTTTTGAAATAAGAATGTTCTGAAACTTAAACCATATTACACTTAGGAGAGTCTACTATAAATGGATTTTTCATGATTTTTCAAAGTATACTACTACTTGCTGTTTTCTTTAAGAAGTTACCAAACAGGGCAAGCGAACTTTGAATATTTATAAAAAATTCAATTCTTAATACGAACACCCAAAACTAAAACCAAACCGACCCTTAGAGTCCCTAGAATACCTCCATTAGTAATTTGAGTCGTTCCGCTAATATTTCATGACGCATATTGACCTTGCGAAGAAACAAGATGCTGTTCGAGAAGCTAGCACTAATATTTCAATAAGTAGAGCTAGACCGCTCAGAAAAATGTGATTCTTAATCCTTTAGAAACTTTAGTTTGATACAGATGCATGAATATAAAATTTGCGGGATTCGAAGGTCGTTTGATATTTTTTAGTATAAAAAAAATTGGAACGTCAGAGACGTTTTCGAGTGAAGAGTAAATAACCATTTGTACCCACGAAAGATACAAACGCTGACAAATGTAACCATAGAAGTAAGAAACTCACCTTGTAACCACGGAAGATGACTTCCGTATGCTAGAAATACCCTGACCTTGGTTACGCACCTGGTCCGTTAATATCCGAACCTACGTGGCAAGAAAACCACTCCAAACCTATCTACGTGTAACCCTTTTTTTATTAAGAAATAGAAAAAAAAAATCCTTACACCCTCTCTGTGCCCCTAGCAGAGCTCCATTGTTGTCACCACTCACCACTGCCATTCCAAATCGAAGAAGAAGACCGGAGCACCTCCATTTCGCAACAGAGATATTTCTCCAGTTTAATCAAGTCGTTGCTTCACCACCCGCAGGCCACTATTGTCTGCATCTCGCCGTCCACACTACCCGTAGTCCACCATTGTTGTATGCATCTCGTTGTCCACTATCCATAGCCCACCATCGTTACTCCATAGAGAACAGAGGTATGTGATTACCAGTTTTTCCATCTTAGAATGTTTTCAGAATTTTTGGGTTAGAGTTAGATTTTCAATTGCTATGTTGTTGTCTGTAATTACATGGGATGGTACCTTATATCTATATTGTATTGGTCGCAGGGATGGCCACTATGCATATTACTCTGTGTATTAATCATAGGGGGAGATTTGAGCGAGGTCCATGTGGGAAGCTTGGGTATGTTGGTGGGGAAGTAACAGAGATTGAGAGGGTTAATGTGGATACTCTCAATGGATTTTTCATAAATGACTTGCTAAGGGACATTGAATATACATCCATTACTGATTTTTATTAGCTAGAACCTGGTAAGGAGCTTGATAATGGGTTGAAATTGTTAAGGGTTGATATGGACATAGTTAAGTTATATGAGGCTGCTGTGAAGAATGGTAACAAAATTTACTTATACACAGAGCACCCTATAAATGATCCTATTATTGTTGAAGAGAATATTACTCCATCAAAGGTGAGATTGAAGACTTGTGCTAAGAGAAATCCAACTCCAAAGAAGACTCCAAGAAAAAGACTTATGGATGGTGAGGTCCAAAATAGGAAAGAGGTCCATGAAGCAAGTAGCCAGATTGAGGTTGAGTCCCAAAAGGAGGATGTTGTTAATGTGGCCCGACAAATATCTCCAGCAAAACAGATGTCTCAGCCTCCCACAACACCTGTGCAACCAGATGAGGCACCTTCCAATCAATCACAGCCTTCACAAAATCCCATTGAAGAAGAGCAGCAACCAATACATACTGCTAGTTCAACATCTCCAAGTGCAGTTTTTGTCTCATTATCTAGTGAGAACGAGGCCCAAGCAGCTGAACAAGTAACCCAATACATTCCATAACCATATAGAAACCCACTTTCACAATCAAACCCTGAATCAGACCCAGTCCCACCATCTGATACTAACAGTACTCCTCAAAACAATCAGACCAACACAGATGAGCAAGTTGAGGGAAGACCTAAGGTGAGCAAGAGAAGATCAGCAAAAAGGCCTCCCTCAACTGGACAATCCTTCATACCCAATCCTGATCCTGACAAGCCTCCATCCATCTATGTGCCTGTTGAGTTAGAAGAATTTTCGGATAAAAATGCTGGATACCATTGTTATGAATCCGAAGAATTGAGAAGCATAGCAAGTGATGAAGATGCAGACTTTCCTCAAAGCAATATTGATGCTCCTGTTAGCCAAGTCCGGTTGGAGTTGAGAATGGAGTTTGAAACTCTCAGCCATTTTAGGAAGGCAGTTCAAAAGTTTAACATCAACCTTGGAAGGAGCATATTCTTTCATCGATGTGACTCAACTAGAAGCAAAGCAATTTGCTATGATGAGGAATGCCCGTGGCAAATATATTGTGCTAAGAGATCATTTCCCTTGAGTTATCAGGTCAAGACGTTTGTCAATGAACACACTTGCAACAGAGATAACCATGGTAAGTCAGCTAACGGAAAATGGGTTGTAGATGAATTAGAAGAGAGAATAAGAGTCCAACCAAATCTGACAATAAGGGAGGCTGACCAATTTTTCAGAAATGAGTATGATGTGCTGATTAATGAAAGAAAAATCTATAGAGCGATGGGAAAAGCAAAGGGGAGGATAGAGGGTTCTGAGATTGCTCAATATGCTAGGCTTCGTGATTACGCAAATGAGATACTGAAGACTAACCCGGGGTCCACAGTGAGGATACACACTAATCCACAACCTGATTCAAACTCTTTGTTTCTCAGAATATATGTATGTTTTGAAGCTTGTAAAAAGGGATTTCTTGGAGGATACAGACCATTTATAGGATTAGATGGGACTTTTCTCAGAGGGTACTTTGGGGATCAGCTACTTACCACCATAGGTCAAGATGCAAATAACCACATATACCCTATTGCCTATGCCATTGTTGAGTTTGAGAACAAAGCCAGTTGGAAGTGGTTTTTAGAGATACTAGAAGAGGACATTGGAGATTTCAGAGCAAATGGATTTAACTTCATGTCAGATATGCAAAAGGTACCTAATACATTTAAGAATTTAGTAAGTTAAAATATTCTTCATATATTCTTCATATATTCTGTTAGTGATTAATGATGAGTTGGAATACTAATCTATTGCTTCTTGTATCAACTCTAGAAAACTCAACCAAATCTCCCACCGAACCCTACAATAATAAAAAAGCCTGCTAAAAGGAGAAGTGTTAAGAGACCTCCTCCAACTGTTCCACCATCTACCAGACCTCCCTCTACCAACCCTCCCACAACTAACTCAGAAACAACACCAATGGTTACACCTCAAACAATGAAAGGTGCTAGTGCTGGAACAACCACACATTTTATGCAGTTTATGCCTACACCTGGTGCAACTGTTAGAGGCAGAGGAACAACGGTCAGAGGTAGAGAAACTTCTAGTGGACCCAGTAATGTTGTTTCAAGCGGGAGCAGCAACTCAACTCCAAAATCATAGTTGTTAGTTGATGAAAACCAATTATTTTGATGTACTTCTTCAATCTTGTTTTAATCTGAATTAGACTTTTAGGCTTGTTTTTTTGGTATGTTTCATGTGATCAAGAGAGATGACAGACTCTTCTGTTTCATTCTGTTGTTATGATGTTCTGAGCACAGTCTATAGACTCTTTAATTTTATTTTGGTAATATGAGGTACTTTTTAACAAATACTAAACTCTTGTGTTTCTCTATGAATCCACAATGTATCACAAGCTGAAGTTTGTTTTAACATTTAAAGACAATGTTATAGAATTATAAACTTGTGTTGTAGTTTTGTACCACAAGAAGTAATACATGATAAATGAACATTTTAGACAGCATCTCATTAATTTTACAGGACCTGTTTAGTCAAATAAAGCAAATACACATGATTATCTATGCCATCTAATTAATCATTCATGACTACTCCTATCAAATATAACAAACTGAATTGGTTCAAACTAGTTTGTCATTCTTAACAATAAACAATGTTCATAAACAACAATCTCCAGATTATATTAATCCTATATTTTCATCACTAAATACAAATTACAAGTTAAACAAAACACAGCCACCACTGCTATAGTTACAAGCAACACTCTACTTGTTCTAACTTTGCCCCTGAGTTTTTTCATTTTCCTTGCAATCATGGAGAAGCTTTCTTGATTCTCCTTTTTAACTGCAGTGTTTGTCAACCCATCTTCACATATTGTATAACAATGCTCTGTATTTCTTTTAGCTAATGATCTTGCAAGACCTTCCCAACCTTCTTCGATCTCATCCACCCACATAAAGTATTTGCAGTCTCTTGTCTGGAAAATCAAAATACCCATACCCATCCAACTGTCAACGAAAATAAAAAAATGGAACCTTCACAAAAAAAAAAGAAAAAAAAGAAAGATGCTAAGCCATTACCTTCCAGAGAGGACATCGAATGAACCATCTATTTGGGTTTGTTACCGTGCCAGATTCTATTAACGCAACCTCCAGTCCACAAAAGCATCTCCCATCAAGCTTCTTTTCCTTCTTCTTCCTCGAACTCGTAGTATTGCTGCAACTTACATTACTTATAGCAGAGTTACATTTGCGCAGAGACATGGCCAGGGGTTAGAGGATTTTTCTTTGTCAGTGTCCGTGTTTAAAGAAGAAACGAAAATGAAATGATTTCAATTTTTGGGTTAGGGTAAATATTGGAGAAGAAAGGAACAAGAAAGGCATGCTAGGGTTTCAGTTTTTGTAGAGGTATACGTTGGATTACACGTAGATAGGTTTGGAGTGATTTTGTTGCCACGTAGGTTTGGATATTAACGGACCAGATGCATAACCAAGGTCAGGGTATTTCTGGCACACGGAGGTCATCTTCCGTGGTTACAAGGTGAGTTTCCTTCTTCTATGGTTACATTTGTCAGCGTTTGTATCTTTTGTGGGTACAAATGGTCATTTACTCTCGAGTGAAAGATGAGGAAAAGGTATTTAAATATTTGAGAAAATATTAAAAGTAGTGATCCCTTACAGAAGAAAAAATAGAGTTAAAAGATTCACCCCGAGATAAGAGCTAGCCCCAAGATGCCTTATGCCCCCAATCAAAGAAATATATTGACTGGACAGAGAAACCCCATCTGAGAAAATGTACAGACCAGACAGAGACTTCATCTAGGAAAAATGTACTAGCTAAGCAGAGTTGCTAGGTGGGAAGGCCTACTTTAAAGTAGAGTGGTATCTGAGTGACATGGGTTCGCCTATATGGTACCCCATTTTTCACTGAATGCATATTTGATATAGCAATATTATGATTATAGTTTTAGCCTGACTAATACGGATAAATCCGTGTGACTTTGGTATCTGATTGACATGGAGATACCTATGTGGTATTTATGCTAATTGATTCAATGGAGAAAATTTATTTGGGATTCGTCCTGGATAACGTCGGGTGTGGGTAGCTAACTGACGCATGAGCTCATGGCTTGTATTAGGAATAGGCATGCCTCGTATTGTTTGCACATTTGTTTGTATTTGTTTATTGTTCATTCTCTGTGTTTGCTATTTGCTATGTTCTTTGTGTGCTTCTTTGTATTTACGATTTTTCGTGTTTATATGTAATCTGTAAGTTATGATAATTGTAGTCATTTTATTTCTATCTTTTCATACATAACCGAAGAATGGAAAAGATTCTTCAAGAATCTCAGGTCCCAGAAGTGCATGATAAATACCACCAAAGTCCAATACTGCAGAAGAAATTAAGTGAAGTACTCCGGATACAAAGTATGGATGTATTGTTTTCATCGAGATCGAATCTAAATAAAATTAAATCACAATGTAATTTTCTTGTTTCTGAGTGGACTTCTTCAATTCTTTTCTTTTGGGTTTCTGTTTCACTCTAAGTAAAGATCTGCCCGATTAGCACGTGATGACTGGCTCTTCTTCAGGTAATGCTTCTGCACTTCTCTTTTTCTAAAATAGGAACAATGTCTGATTTATTATTATAATTTTGGTTCTGATTTGTTATTATAATTTTGTGTTTATTATTTTGGTTCTGATTTACTATTATAATTTTGTGTTCGTTACTTAGTTCTGATTTGTTTTTATTATAATTAAAATATGTTTTGGGGTGTTATTGATTAAATTATTGGTTTAATGATGAACAAATTAAAAGACCTAAGTAGTTAGGAACTCAACTAATTAGTTAACTGATTAAGTTATTTTGTATATGTTGTGGCTATTTTTAAGTTTTAATTTATGATTGAAGTTGGTTGGATTTGTGGGAACAGTAAAAGTGGATATATGTCCAACTTTAGGGAGGTTATGTCAAATTTTTTTCTAAATAATATGAATGTACACATGATTTGTGTTGTATTTGCTAATTTATGGGATTAAAGTGTCTATGAATTTTATCTTTGCTATTACACTGTTTCTGTGACTAGTATTAATTGATATGCTCTTTGCAGACATAACGAGAGATAGAGGTGTCACTAATTGACCTCGTGGTTGTGGTAGAGGAAAGGGTTTTACTGGTACTATTGAGACTTCTCAGTTGTCCTCCTCTACTCCGACTACCCCTGTGATGTCACAGATAATGGGTGCACAGGACCAGCCGGTTTATCATAGTCCCTAACCACAACTACGTGGCTCCTACTGTTGCGCCACCCTCGCAACCAGGAAGTCGTCCATCTGTTTCGTCAGAGTGGACTCCTCCACCATCTCCATCCACTTAGCAACGCACTATCTCAACAATTCCACCTCCAGCGACAGACACCGCGGTGTCAAAATTCTCTCACGGATTTCAGCCAGAAGCCCTTCCACCACCTCTCATCGTATAGATACGATTTGGTCTGATGGAACTTTGGCGTGAGTACTATTTTAAGTCTTTTTATATGTAAACAATTGTAGTTAGCAAGTTTAGTTTAGTTACACAACTTTTTAGTTTCAGTGAATTTAGGTTGTTAAGAAATGTTTGATTTAGGTTAGTAGGTTTGAAATGTTTATTGTGTTTGATAATTCTTAATTTTTAATGGATGTTGCTGCTTAATTCATATAATGCCATATAGATGAAACTACTAATCTTAATTAATTGAACTGCTTATTGTTAATTGATGGATGTTGGTACTTGATTCTTGTTTGTTAATTGTTGATAGATGTTGTTGTTTAAGTGAATTGTTGATGGATAGAGTTTTTGGCGCATTCTAGTTATAGATGAAATTCTACCAAAATTTCTAAAAAATATAAATATAATTAAAGTTTATAGATTACTTCAAATAAAATTTTAGTAAACTACTAATCTTAAGGTTTGCGTTGATAGGTTTACGCCAAATAATAATGCATGTACACAGGAGTGTACTAATGTCATCAAAAGAAGCTTATAAAAGCTAGCTTTTAAAATATCGTTTTTTAAAAGTGGTAACATCTATATATGGAAAGGTTCTAAAAGTCAGATCGAATCGACTGAGTTAACCAAAAATCGGCCATCTAACCGATCCAGTTAACCTCCAAAACTGCCCTGCAAAAAATTGGTTTTAAAACTGACCGAATCGGCGGTTAACTGGGAAACCGACCGAACCGGCCAGGTTTTTGAAAGGCCCGGTTTTGTAATCCAAATTCAAAAATGGCGTCATTTTGATGCCAGAAAAAAAGAAAATCCTATGTCACTAACCCAGTCCCCCAATTCCCAACCCAGCCTCACGAGAACGCCTCCCTCTCCTTTTCCCTTCCAAGTTCCAACCATAGTTTTCTGGGTAAAGTACTCAATTGGTCCTCTACGTTTGGACATAATCCTGTTTTGATCCTTAAGGTTTAAAGTGTTCTATCTGAATCCAAAAAAGTTTCATTTAGCTTCAATGTAGTCCCACCGTGAGGTCAAAGTTAAATAATTAACAGAATGTCCTACATGACAGCAGTACAAGAACAAGCAAGGTCGATAATCTGGAGAACAAGTACAAGCTCCAGAGGCACAAAATCAACCATGGATGCATCAATACATTTGTTTATCATTCTCCTTAGTTTTATAGAAAATATTTCATTTAAATTGTAAGAAAAATGATAAATAAATATTTTGATGCATCCACGGTTGATTTTGTACCTCTGTAGCTTGTATTTGTTCTCCAGATTATCAACCTTATTCTTGTACTGCTGTCATGTAGGACATTCCGTTAATTATTTAACTTTGACCTCACGGTGAGACTACATTGAAGTTAAATAAAACTTTTTTGGATTCAAATATGACCCTTTAAACTTTAAGGACCAAAATAAGATTACACCCAAACGTAGGAGATCAATTTAGTACTTTACCCCTAATTTCCTCTAAGTTTCCAATGACAGAAGGAACGCCTCCAACATTCCTACCTCTATCGATCGGCATCAGCCTCTGTCTCTGCCACCGTAGACACAGCTTCTGCTACATGTGCATCACCACTCACCTCCTCCCTAACTTCTTGCTCGACAAGGTTCGCCTCTTCGATTTTTTTGTTCTCCCTTTCGATTCAACAAGGTTTGTTTCCCAGAGCTAGAAACTTCGAATTCAGTTCGTTTGGATTGGAATCGGTTGTTTTGTTTACGTTTAAGAGAGTAATATATGCGTGCTTCGTTGTGAAAAGAAAAAAATTTTTTGAATTTTGCTTTTTGCGCTTTAGGTGATATTTTTTCCAGATTGAAATTGTTCCTGTTGCGTTTAAGAATGACTTTTAATAAACACAAGCAAAAATAATTGTGTTTGGTTAAATAGCTTTTAAAATTTTGAAATACTATAATAAGCATAAATGTAAGAGTTAAATTTGAAAATTATTTAATGTATGAGGTTATATTATATTTTTTAATTTTGATAAGCACTAATTAACTTTGAAAAGCTCTACCTGCTTTCAAAAGCAATACCATCTTTTAAAAGCCGCAAGCACAATGACATGGTCAGGGACGAAAGTCGGCCTTAGTGATCCGACGGTGCCGAGTGAAAGGGCCGTCGCTCAACTAATTGGCTGTTAACATGAGAAGTTTATGAAATTAGATCAAATCAATTCCAGATTTAGAATTTCAATGCCTCAAGATCTCGTAAATTTGGGATTGATTTAATCTAATTTCATAAATTTATCATGTTAGTAGCAAATTAGGACTATTAGATGTGTATTGTGGTTAGTGTGGTGATATTTAACATATCACATCGGCAAATTTTGACGCAATCGATAACGGAAGAGACGGAAGAACTAATATAATTAACTTAAAATTTTTGAAGGACCAATTTAATTAAAAAAAAATTGAGAGCCAATTTAAAAAACAAATAATATTTTAATAATTCAACGAAGAATTTGGCCATTTATTCTAAGTTTTATTATCCGTTACTATTGTACAAAAGATTTAGTTAATTGCACTAAAATAAGATGATTCCAGTAAATTATGATTTGAATTGCAGCATCAACATCAAATATATGGATGTTATTTAGTCTATTAGGCTTATTTTTTTCCACAATATTCTCCATCTTAATAAATTAAGAACTAATCTGTTATTAATTTGTCATTTACCAATAAATTATTATATATAAAAAACATGATTTAAACCCCTCAACACTTACTTTAGCAAATGAATAAACTGATCATTCAGACTAATTTAAATTGACTATTTAGTCTATTAAGCAATGAAATATGTATGAGACACTAATGAAATAAATATGTATATACACACTTGCAAATTTCAAATTTTTGTTAAAAGATAGGGACATCATATATATAAATATAAAAATTTTATAAATAAATTATAATTTCTTAATATTTATTGATATTAGCATAAAACTTTTTTATTAATTTTAATATATTTTAATTATATAAAAGATTTTAGATTTTTTTTATTAATGAATTAATATTAATGAGACATTCTTAACTCATTTTCAAGAATATAGACAAATATGATTGGACACCTAATACATGATCATATTTGAGTTTATGTAAAATATTTTTTAATTTTTATTAATACAAAACTACACACAAGACATGTTTATTAGATGAGTATCATCCAAAATATACCCGACACATACAACTCAACAAAGTGTCAATATTTCATAGCTACCTATTAAATGAGAAATCTATAGCGAATCATCTCGTCATGAAAATAAGTACCATCAACATGGCTTAGGTGATCAGGAATTCTTCGTGCCATGGCTAGAGATAAAAATAGAAACATGAAGAGACTGGCACCAAAACTTTGTATGATTGATATGGAGGGTGAACAAATTTCACCATGAAAGTAAACAGAATAAATTACATATGATGTAATCAAACATCACTAAAGAATTTCAATAGTGTAAGAATTGAATAATCAACCCTAGGAAGAGACGTGATAGATCAACTGAGATCAGGAAGAAACAACACAGCAGTCTCAACGGATGTCCAAGATATACCAGGTCAGCATCTGCTTCACAGTTGAAAACATCCCCCCAAGAGTTTTGATGAATCAAATAGTTTTTACACACTACACATATCAACACCCAACAGAAACCTGTCACTCATGCTAAAATCACTATACAATTTCCACTATCTCTCACCATTTAGGAGGCTAAGCCAGAGCTACATTCACAAGAAGCAATGCAAAATCAAGATCAATTTGAAGGGGAAAAAATGATTTTTGCAAGTCGGAACCTTCCTCTACCCAGGGAAAAGAGACTGCACCCTGCCACAGTGCCGTCTATTAATTCTCACCATCCACAGAAATTCCAACGGCACACCAGTGGACCAACCACAATTAAATGACCGAAAATCACAATTCTATTTGTCGGGAATTCACGGTGCAAGCTTTAGTTAAAATGGAAAAGGCAAATGATCATCACTGACAAATTATCTCACAATATTCCATTCAAAACCCTCTGGTAATAGTCGTACTGCCGTGTCCGCCATGCATCCAGGCTACTGCTGATCAGAGTAAGCACCAATGATACACATTGCTGCCAGAAGAGAAAATGAAAGAAAACACAAATGTAACAATCACATTTAACAGATTGCATTTAAAAAGTAATTAATATTACTATTGAAACCTCTTCCGTTAAACTGAGGTGGAATCGCTTCCGTAGGTTCTGTATTGTCCGTGGACCATTTTTAAAGCAGGGGAAACCAGAGTCCTAATACAAACATTAGGGGAAAAAAGAATCAGTACAGAGGGATATGGTTCTCTATAAGCATCACGAAAGAGGCCCATGTACAGCAGCAGTTGTGTCAAAGGTAACATAAGATATCACGTAAGAATATGTGAACCTCATGTCACATAACCAGATAAGTGAAACGGATAGGTTACAGTCAAGTATGGGAGAAGGGAGAAAGGAGAAAGCTCTGTTTCTTTAACTGCTTATCAAACAAATGTAGTGTATTGTAACCTTTTTTGCACAAATTTCTGTTCAATGTCAAATACAATGCATTTTCTTTTCACTATGTTTTGGGTTGGAAGGACCATTCTCAAGACAGCGAAATTTGTTTCTCAACCATGTTCTAAGCAACTCAAGATGTTATTTGCCACCCACTGCCCATTATCCAAAACAATCATGTTCATTCATTCAACGGACAAAAAGTCATGCTGAATCCCCCCTCCCCCCATAAAAAGGAAAAAAGAAAAAAGAATTGTTTCAATCTCAGAATTCAAAGATGTCTAATGTCTATTCAGGTACTCTTAAGCACTTCACTACCCCAGTAGTATGACAGTTAAGCAACCAAGATTCACTAGGAATCATATTGGATAGCTGCTATTTGCACAATATATGAGCATCCAATCAATCACATTCTTTTTTTTGTTTTTTGGAGGAGTGGAAAAAAAAACCAAAAAACAAAACAAAAAGGGAGAAGAGAAAAACAAAGGGCATCAGCCTTAAATCACAGAAAACTTCACAAGCAGACTATATACATGTTATATGACAGTCGGAGGAACCACAGGGAGGTAACAATTACATACCTGTAACATCTCAACAAGAAGAATTATTCGCTCAGCATGCTTACGGCAAGTAAGAAAGCCTTGAATGCATAAAACCTGGGTTACAGGGACAAAATGGACATGTTTAGTGCTAATAAATGCAGAGGTAATGTGCAGACTGTATATTCACCACTACTACCTTGAAATAATCAAAGAATTCACTTGGAATGCCCTCAGCATCAGAATCCATGACCTATCACAATTGCATTTGTTCATTTTATAGAGCTGACCATTTAGCAAATGAATGACAAAAAGATCAAGTCAATAACAGACAGAAAATTATCTCAGTTTACCTCAAGAAGCTCTCGGGTTAATTTGAAAGGTGCACTTTCAAAATTAACACCACCAGGTGAATTGGAAAGCATGAAGCCAAAATCAATATGTATAATATGACCTTCTTCATCCAATAAGAGGTTCCCATTGTGCCTATCCTTCACCTGAATGACAACAAACAAAAAAAATGATAAGTGGGTAGAAAACTAACTCCACAACAATAAACAGCAGAATTAATGACACAAATCACAATTTAATGCAGTGCTGCACCAGTTATAAAGAATGAATTCATGCATGTACATGATCAGATGTTTCAGACCTGCAGAAGGTAGCAGACTAGGGAATATCCAGCCATACTTTCAACGAAGTTCCTCTATACAAAAATAATAAAAAAAATGGTTACATTTTGTCACAGAAGAGATATCTTGTCCAATTTTAACATGGAATTAAGGCTTTCACCATATAATAAGTAAAATGATACAAGAAACATCATGCAAATCATTCAAACGAGAGACGAGGAAATAACCATTTACATTTAGAAGATGATGCACTATACAATACCAGAAGAAGAATGAACAGTTAAGATTTAAGAATTAGTAGCACATTTTTTCAGATTAACAAGATCAGTTCACAATAATGCAGCATATCTTTGCATCTCTATATTTACCTGGGCAAGTTTGAAACTTGGAGAATTTTCTTGATACTTGGCAATAAAGAACCCACGTAAACTTGAGATGTTGGGATATCTACTCTTGATCGAATGTAGAGAAGCCTGCAATAAAGAGAAAAAGACAGATATTAAGCTGGAAGTATTATTAATAAGGTGAACTATATATTAGAATATTTTGCCTATACTCTCTATACTAATAATAAGGTCAAGTAGTACTAAAAGTGAAAGACAAGCCTAGTAAACGTAATAGTAGAAACCTAATTGAATAAGTCAAAAATCAGGAACTATAAGAAATCAGCATATAATTCCTAAAAATTATTTCCTTACTTACATGGCTAGTTTGATTTCACAACATATGATACATATATTCAGGTAATCTAAGCATAACCTAAATAGCCTCCCTAAATTTCATTTGAAATGTCAAAGCACAGAATTACCGTGTCTGGAATAGTTTCGATAAGAGCTGTGTAAGATGATGTACACAAAACTTCATAAGGGCGTAGCCAGAGAGGTAGGCCTGCTTCTTGGAAGATATCTGGCATCAAAGGCTGATAATTGTAAGCAACACATCAAGAAATTCCTAGAGTAGTTTGATATCTGAAAACTCATGACAGTGCAATTATGCGAGTCAATAAATCTTAAGCACATCCAATCTATTCACTAGACAAATTCCTCTCTAATTAGAAATTTCCAACTAACACGTTGAAAACCACAACCAAGTAGACTGACAGCCAAAATGATACATAGAATGATTTGTGTTGCCTTACCTTTCCTTTTAATAATAGTAATGAAATTAATAGAAACAATGACATTAATTTCCACTACATTGTTTTAAGAAAAGTAAACAGGCTCCACTTCAAACCAGAAAGACAAGTGGAGAATTTTATTTTATTTTTTATTTTTTGAAAAAAGATTAATTTTACGGTTTAGAACATCTTTGCGATTTCTTTTCACTTCCCTTAAGTTTGTCCCAATGTCAATACACTCTATGCTCATCAACAAAAACAATAATTTCTCAAAAGGTGTTATGGCAACACAATGGACACCGTATATGTGAAATTCTGAATATATTCAATTTGACATGATCTTTCCCTTTGGGCTTCATTCCAATATCAACACCAAAAACAAAGGGAAGAGAAGTAAAAGAGACCCCCCACCATAGAAATGTGAAATTAGTTGAACCGCCAGATGCTCCTGCCTGCAATCATCACCGCTCTTTACAATAACCTATGTAAAAAGGAATATTGTGTCATCTTGCTTGAAAGAATATCATCTTGAAGCATTTATTCTCAACCAAAGTACAGATATTGAAATCAAGACCCCATGACTTCAGAAAATAACAGCATTGCTTTTTTTTATTTTTTTAATTAACAAATGTACTTACAGATCTCAAGTCCCAACCAGGTGAATTGCCGTGAATGGAAGCCTTGCGTATCCTCTCTTTCTTTGCCTCCCAAAGTTCACCAGACAAGGCATCACTCGCTTTGCGGGCAATTCCATTAGCCTGTCAAGAGGAACAGGTCATACTAACAGCTCGATATTTCAAAACAATTAAGAACTTCTACAACATTTCTTACCCTTGGTTGTGCATCTGATGAATCCTGACCAGCACCTTTCAAAGGAAGTCCAAGAGGTGCTTCCCCTTTAGCAGCCGCCGCCTAGAGAAGTTGAAATGTCAGCAAAAACTATTACAGTAACATTGATTGGGAGGAATCATACAAAGAAATGAATTATCTACATGTCATGGTCTGTTTTAGAATTGTGTAGATCTAACGACCCCAGAAGCTAGCTGGTGGGGGGTGAGAAGCCCAAGCAATTATAAAGGTTATCATGCCCATATCTCCAAGCAACGGACACAACACACAAACTCTAAACCTAGGGCTGGCATCTACAGTGGCCCAATAACAACAATAGATTAGGGTCTAACACATCTCAAAACTGAGTAGGTCTAAATTAATACCAAAAGCTAGCAGAAGGGAAGAGGGATGTCCAAAGACTTAATAAACTGAAAATGGCAATATCCCCAAGCAAAGTGGAACTAACCAGTGTGAAATGCATAATCAATGCATAATCTTTAACTAAATGAAGTCATGGATCCGCATTACAGATTAATATCAACAATCTACCTACTGCATGCATGAGTAACTTAATGATTCGAGTTACTCGTTATATTATTGTAATAAGATAACTTGGCCAGTCTTTTCAAATTAAAAACTAATTATGTTGACTGGCAGACATGTGTATACATGCAAAGAAACAGTTGACTTCATGATGCTGAAATAACTACACTGTAAAATCGCTGAATTATTTATTTTGCAATATGGGCACTGATAATGGAAACCAGATCAAGTGTTTTGAAAACAAAGCTTGAATGCAATATAGAAGAAAGTAATGCAAATAGCAGCATCAATATCACCAAATCAACAGAAGACTCACTTTTACTTCCTCTATTGCCACTGTACTTGGCACACGACGATGTTCCCTCCGCCGTCTAGGTGCTTGTTCCCCAATATCTTCCATTCTAAGCCCAGGATCAGTGGTCAGCACTACCCGTACGCACTTCACATCACTGTTACGTCCTCCCCTTGCCATTTCACCAACACTGTTACTATAAGGACCTTGACTGCTAACATGCAGATCCACTTCAGTTTTCTCTGGCTGAACATGTAATTGTGATTCTACAGAAAGACTCACACTAACAAAGTTGACTTTTGCCTCGGATACATGAGTCATTGCCTGGTCAATTGCCCGAGCAGTTGATCTTGACATCCTATCATTGCTATTACGATAAACCTCTTGTGTTGTCCACAGTGGATAAGCCCATGGTGGTGGTTTTGGCAAGAGAGCATCTCCATTTGCCAAGGGAATTCCACCTTTGGAAAGTTTATGAGGACTGGACGTGTCCTTGGAATTGCTATGATAAATGTTTTGTAGTGAAGGGAATATATCAGAAATATGTTTCTCATTTTATGAACTGCTATATTTTTTAAAACTCATGGGGATTACTATTGAAGTAATACCTTGTCATGTCACATCTCAATACTTCAACACAGATCATGTAAGGCGCCTTCTCCCTAGAATTCAAGAGAACAGCTTCATCTTCAGGAATATAAAGCACACGGTACATGCCCTTTCCCAAAGGAAAACAAACTCCTAGGAATAAGGAAAGCAAGATTCATAGATAAATAAGAACCAAGTGAACCCATAAATAAAAGAATGCATACACACAAATTACACACCAAAAAAGTGAGTTTAAAAGCAAAGAACTAACAACAGCCAACAATTCCTTGAGTGCACAAATGAAAAGTTGATTAACAGTACCACTAACAAAATGGCCCTCCCAATAAACATCAGAATGGAAGTTTCTAAACATGCAAAGCAAGGCAACTAAAGAAATATGGAAATTGGTGCCATTGCCACAAGGAGAATTTCAGAGACTAGATTTTGGGAATAAAATGACATCTGATTCTGTTTGGACGAAACACATGACAAATAGTAAATCCTTTCAGCATCAAAGAACAATATTGACATCATATCATTCACAGTTAAGAAGTACCTCCAGTATTCTGTGCCTCTGTCAAATGTAAATTGATCTCTGCTAGAGACTTAAAAGTTAAAACACAGAAACAGCAACAAATAGGTGTCAGAAGCCAACGATGGAACAGGTTCAAATAAGTAAATATATACATACATATTATCATTAAAAATATAAAAAAAATAACCTCATGCAAAGCATGTTTGCGGTCTTCAACTGGAAATACATCAACTAACCCAAACGATGTCTCGCATAATGACAGCACAAATTCCAATGACTCATGGTAAGCTACTTTACGGAAATGTGATTGATTGAATGGAAGTGGAGGTTTTGTTGCAAATTTCTCAGGTGATTCAGGATGCTTCTGCTAAAGTAACATAAAATTAACAGCATCCAACTGAGGCATAAGGATGTCATACACGGGAGAATGCCCTATCACCATTTCTCAATAGTAAAAACCCAACAAAGTATACAACAAAGAAATGATAACAGATCTCAGAATCCATAAATACAAATATTTCTCTTCTAACTCTAACCAGCAAATGCAGTAAGAGATTTCATTTGTAAATATCATAATCAAGACTCTGTCAGGTTTGCATTATGTCTTGCACTCATGCACATAACATTGATAATGAGTCCATATAGAAAAGCATGTGGATATTGAATAAATAAACCAATGCCAAAATCTATATTAAAATTATAAAAGCAGACTTCAAATCAAGATGTTAGAGTGCCTTTATGACTTATCATAAAAAGAAAATTAATCAATGTGTCATGTGCACGAATATGGGGTTCCACTAAAAAAATATTTGGTTTACTTTCTTCCAGAAGACAAGCACAAATATTAATTGTTAGTAAATATGCAACAGACCTCTTTCTGCTTATTCGACCCCCATAGTTCTGAATCTTCAACTGAACGTTCACGATCTCTAAACAATTTGCGGAAGAAATTTTCTGTACCTGGACTACTTTCACCGTTGTTTTCATTGGTTGAACTACTTTTACCATCTTCAGGGTGCACACGAAATAATCTTTTGAACAAAGGAAATTCAGAAGGCTCTTCCTCCTCAATAGTGGCAGTACCTTCTTCAATTTTATCATTTGCATCTTTCTTGTCCTCAAATATATCCTTAACAAATTTTCGGAAAAACCCTTCTTTTTCATCCTGTTCAGAATGCTTTGCACCTCTCTCTTCGGAATTAGCATTTTCTCCTTCATCATTCGAATCCTTCTTATCTTCAAATTTTTCCCTCAAAAACTTGCGGAAAAATCCTTCTTTCTCCTCTTCTGCCATCATTTTGGTCGGTGTTTTATCCTCAGAATCATTCTTGCTATCACGAAACAATCTCTTAAAAATTCCATCCGAACTTGAGGGAGAACCCTCCACCTCGCCTTTATTGTCCCTCAAGAGCCTTTTAAAGAAGCCATCCTTTTCAGAGTCTTCATCATCACCTCTATTGTCCCTTAAGATCCTTTTAAAGAAATTATCCTTGTCAGAGTCTTCATCATATTTCTCGGTTGACTTTCTGAAGTGAAATGCATCTCGGATTTTCTGGCCCAACTCATCCTCACCTTTGCTATCCCTTAAAAGCCTCTTGAAAAAGCCATCCTTCTCAGAATCATTGTCATCTTTTTCCGCTGACTTCCGAAACAGCAAAGCATCTCTAAACTTTGGACTTGGCAACAATTTCTTAAACAAGTTGTTTTCATCAGGAGACTGCGGACTAACGTTCACCTGCAAATTCTTTCCTGAAGAAGGCGAGAAAGACATGGACTTCTGAGGAGGAGGCGTAGGTGTTATCGACAACCGGCGTGTTGAAGACAAGAACCTATTGAAAACTTGGTTCTTACCTCCAACGCTGGAAGATGAACCTTGAGGCCTAATCAGGGGCACCCACTCACCCATCAAGGTGGCCGCAATCCGGCACTTCTCCTGCATCCTACTAATAGCTTCATTATCATTATCATCATCATTGTCCTCAAGCTCAGCCAATAAGAACCAATGCACCTTCAAAGCAATCTTAAGAGACTTGGAGCAAATATCAATGACAAACTTATCCAAAGAGGGGCTAGGCTTATGTATCATCATGTAACACACTTGGAACAGATAGCTCTCAATTCCCTGCAATGGAAGTGTGTACATTCTATTGCAGAGGTAATCGCGCACCCCTGCATGGTCATGCTTGTACAAGTAGCTAACTGCGATCCACTCGCAGAAGAAGGAGGAATCAAAGAACCTGATAAGCCACCCATTCTCACTGGTCTCACTGGTCAAATTGGACCTCGACGTGATTTCTCTGGGCTCATCGGCCCAGACACGACTCAATCCTAAAAGCTTCACCATCCTCCTCAATCTACCATCATCAAACCCTGATGGGGTTAACCGCTACCAACCCCGCAACAGGATCCTAATTCCAATTCAACAACCAGCTAAAGCAGAGTAGGATCCTCATTATAAAACCCTACGAATCCCTAAAACCTTCGTTGTAAACCCTAATCCAGCCACGAATAGAATCCCTCACCCTCATCGGTTATCCGAATCGGGTGTCTAATGGAGATTCCGATAAAAAAACGATGTTGAACAAGAAACTCTTACAGCGTTCATGGAAATAACGGAACAACGCAATCGGGGCAAACTCGAGCAGCGAAAAATTGGAGCCGAAGCAGGAAGAATCGGAGGATTCAGCCTATAAATCAAAACGAGGCTTCAATTCGATAAAAATGAATGTATCTGAATAGCGTAGAAGACGAAATGTGAATCTGATTCGAACCGCACGAGAACGTGGAAGCGAATCGAATGCCACAACGGATCTCTTCGAAACGACGGCGTTCTGGTGGAGGTTGTTGCGGTGGTGGTGGTCGTCGTTTTTTTCGATATAGACAGATCAACGACAAAGGTAAAGTACGAGTTAATTAGAATAGATAAAAATAAAAATAAAAAATAAAAAATAAAATTGAAGGTGCGTGAGCGTCTTCTGAAAGAGTGAAAGTTGCGCACTCCTACTATCCTACTAGTAAAGGGCACTGATTCCATGTGCCGAAGACGTTTGGGGTTTCGGTGCGCATATTTTTTGTCTTTAGTTGATCGGTGTACCTGATGATGATGGCTATTAGATCTTATTTGTTTTATAATTCAATGGCAGAGATCATTTTAGTTTTTTTTTATTCGCCAGTGGACATCTTGTATCAGAGGGATTAATTTATGAAATTTATTTTGTAACTGATTATTTTTGTTACATTCGAAAATTATTTTGGTTTAAGTAGAATTAGTTTAAAATGTTTTAAGACCTAAATTAATGGTAGTTAGTGATTCTGTTTAACGCTAAATCAGAGATGATGGAGGTGGGCTGGAAAGGAAAGAGAAGCGCTGTGGATATCATTACTGACCATAAATGAAGTTGCAAAAAGCTTTCTCTCGCGGTATTACAGTGCAAAGTGGGCTCTCTGAATGGCGCATCTGTCGCCACTCATTGGTTAGGAGAATGACAATCTACATAGTGTCATCACCGGAAGGGGTTTCGATCGCCGTTGATAACAAGGAGTATTATTTCGAGTAGACGTATGGCTTTGCCGGAGACTATTAAAGAAGGATCCAAGCAGTTTCGTCTTCCTCGTACGTACTTCTCGTTTTCTATGCCTACCGTTTTTCAAAATTCCATCTTTCACTTGTCCATTACCTTCAAAATCCACTTGGAAGATGGAAACTTTTCAGATGCCAAAGAACAATTTGCAACTTTGTGTTTCAACGGGCGAATCAGAGAAGCGTTTCATAGTTTTGTTTCTTATATATGGTCTAAATCCCGTTTGTTCTCAAATCTCATACAAGCATGCATTCCCACAAAGTCTGTTTCTTTGGGAAAGCAGCTTCATTCTTTGATTATTACTTCTGGTTGTTCTTCCGACAAGTTCGTTTCCAACCATCTCCTCAACCTGTATTCGAAATTTGGAGAGCTCCGAGCTGCAGTCTTATTGTTTGATAAAATGCCTAGTAGGAACATCATGTCGTGTAACATCATGATCAAAGCCCATCTTGAAATGGGTAGTTTTGAGAGTGCCAAGAAACTGTTTACGAAATGCCCAAGAGGAATGTTGCTACTTGGAATGTAATGATCACGGGATTGGCCAAGTTTGAAATGAATGAGGAGTCTTTGTTCTTGTTTTCACGGATGAATAAGTTGGGTTTCATGCAAGGATGCGTACTCGCCGGGTAGTGTGCTCAGGGGATGTGCACACCTCACAACTTTGTTTGCAGGCCAACAGATTCATGCTTATGTTATGAAAAGTGGGTTTGAGTTTAATTTAGTTGTTAGTAATAGTTGTTAACTAAATTCTCAGTGTCCAATTAATTGTAGAATTAAGCTAAATGTATTAATTTTAAAAATTAAAAGCTGACCTCTCTATTTTATACGAAATTGTAAAAAACATCCAACAAAAATAAAAATTTTTATTCTCACGCTACTTGGCTAACCGGTACGCCAAAAATATTTTTGGCATTTCGGTGCGCTAACAGCTTCAGTGTACCAAATCCGTGCCCGTAAGAGTTAGATAGAGGAGCGGGATTGGTTTTGTCTTCTATTGCTATATTTAAAGTTAGTTAATGTTATCCAAAATTTTACATTGCTGATAAAAAAAATTTTAAGTATAAAATATGTTTTTTTAATATTTTAAAATTTTTTAAAATTATTTTTAATGTTTAATTTAATTTAATTTTATTCTTAATATTTTAATAAATATTAATTATATTCCTGTTGTTAATTTTTAAACAGTCAATAAATAGTCAATTATTTTCTTTCAATTTTATTCTTAACCAAATTTTTAATTTTAACTCCAGTTTACTCAAAAATTCTAATTTAATCCCAAACGCATTTGATCTCGTTCTCCATCATTACTTTCTCATTAAATTAAAAATTTTTGAGTGGATTGAGATTAAAATTAAGGTTTTAGTTAAGGATAAAATTGGAAAAAAATAATTGACTAATTATTAACTGTTTAAAAAATTGACAGTAGTAATAAAATTGAAATTTATTGAAACGTTAAGGATAAAATTAAATCAAATTAAATGTTAGGGATAATTTTAAAAAAAATTTGAAAATATTAGAAACAAAAAGCATATCTTACCCAAACCTTAAAAAATATTGATGATAAATAAGTTTTCAAAAAATTTAAAAATACAATAAAAAATAGATATTAAATATATATTCTAAAAATAAACTTTAGAAATTAGATTTTCATACAATATTTTACAACTATTATTAGAAGAAAAAATGGACAAAAATACACATAAAATTTACACAAAAAATACAATTACGTCTCAACTATTTAATAAGTTATGTGTACACAAATATAACGGTCCGGTAGTCACATCCACTATTTCAACAAAGAAAATGTGTCTCCACTAATAAAAGTGCACACCTGTAACAAATTTTTTTCCATCTAACACTATGTTCATTAGTGATATAATTTTCTGGTGACAAGTTGGATATTTAACCTTAAATTTTAATTTTTAAATAAAAAAATTTACCTCCATCATCCCTTCCTGCAACAGCACAAATTAAAAAATTTTTGGAACCCTAACAGAGAAAGAGAAAGAAGATGGTACAATACAATAAGTTCCAGTACAACCTAAAACAGAGAATGATTTGGTTATCTTAATGACAAACAAAAACTTTTGATTAGTTATGATGTTGGAATTGTTGATTGATGTGTTTTGTATTTTAATTATTATTTTTTGGATTTATTTAAAATTGGCATAAACTAGGAGATAAATTTTCATTAATTCAATGAAAATTACACAATAAGCATAGTCTTGCAAATGAATTGCACTCCAAATTTCACTTTTGAACAATTACTCTAACGTGAAAATTCAGGTGAAGTCGACTTCACGTGAAGTTGATATCTTAGAACCATTAAATGAAAATTTAGTCAAATCATCTAACGTTATTCGGTATCAACTTTACGTGAAGTTGACTGCACCTGAGTTTCCACCTTACCCTAAACAAATCACAATTTTCCAACCCTAAGCAAATACTCATCATCATTTTCTTAATGCACCTTAACTCTTTTTTAATGTGACTAATTGTGGTATGCTAATTTTTTTACATCTTCAACTTTTTTTGTTGTATCAACAATAAATTCTTTCTTCTTTGCACATGACTCATTTCATGAGTTTTTTTCACTTTTTTTTTCTAAATTCTTAATTTTTTTTACTTTTTTCAATTTCATCAACCCATATAAAATATTTATATCTTTGTTCAACCTTTTAAGTAGTTTGGGCAAGTAGAGGAGGAGAAAAACAAGTCATACAATAAAAAAAAGTATAAAAAAAAACGTAATGCTATAATATATCTCCCACAGAAGACATTGAAAAAACAACCTTTCAGAATTCAAATCCATTCTATAGACTTAAGCATCTTGCAGGAAGCCCATGCAAGCACTTAACATTGTTATAGTCAAACTTCTTCTTCTTGTTCCTTGGTAACAAAGATAACAAACTAATAGAAGTGTTGCCACAATAAAAAATATTACTCTCTTCTTTTGTTGCATTGTGCCATCTTTTTCTATTAAAGTTCCAAAAATTTTACCAATTTGTGCTGCTGGAAGAAGGGACAATGGAAGTAAATTACTTTATTTAAATATTAAAATTTAACATCAAACATTCACCTTATTAATAAAGAACCACATCACCAATGAATCTAATGTCAGGTTGGATGAAATTGTTACTTGTGTGTATTTTTTCTAACGGAGACACACTTTTATTAGTGGTGGATGTGACCACCACGGCATTATATTTGTCTGTACACATGACTTATTAAATGTTCAAGCGTAATTATGTCATTTGTGTGAACTTTTGCTTGTATTTTTGTCTATTCTTTTTTATTAGAAAAATGAGATCTTTTATTTCTTAAAATTTAGTAATTTTATGTGAAGTGAATTCTTATAAAAAAATATTTTAGTGTGAATAACTATATTTTTTTGAAAAATAAAAAAATTTGGGATCAAATCTTGTTTCGATTTTTTTTGTGGGCTTTTTAAATATTTGTTCAGATATTGCCACAAAAATTCGGATAAAATGGATAAGTCGTATGCTAAATACAAAAAAATTTTTAGTCACTTACAACAATATAATATTCATTGGTTACTTTTGTCGCATTTTCAAATAATTCAGAGACGGTTTTATCGATAACGTCTTTCGGAGACTTTTTTGTAAACGACAAAATCTTTTGGATACCGAATCGATAGCCCTTTGAAATTATATTGTCATACTTTCTTTAAATGTACATAAATAGTTATTTTAATACTCAAAAAAATCTAATTCTAATAAAATAGATCTTAATTTTTATTTTTGACAAGATAAACCTTCAAATATCAATTCTGTTGGACAAAATAATCTAAACATTCAGAATTGATTTGTTTATTTTGTCAAAAAAATAATATTTGAGATTGACACACCACTATTTCGTGGTACATTTTGTTCCTAATTTAGGTGGATTCTATCCACTTTTCCCACATTTATCCAATGAAATAGCATGGTTTCATGATTGTCTCCTAAATTGTGCTTAAGTGTGAAAACATACTTTTTAGGCCTTTAATTAGTTAATTTTAATTCACCTTTGATTCCACTAGATGTCTTGATATATTTGTTAGTGAATTCAGAGTGGAAAGGCTAGGAATGGATCAAATGGGGTGCAGAGGAAAAGCATGCAAGTGGAAAACTCATGGAAAACAAGGATTTGGAATGCTGAGATCGACACGCACGCGTGAATTTGAAGTTGCACGGTGACGCGTACGCATACATGACGCATACGCGTGGATGGAAAATTGCCAAGCGACGCGTACGCATGACCCACGCGTACGCGCCGATTCTCGCACGTGACTTCATTAAAGTGAAAACGCTGGGGGTGAATTCTGGGCTTTCCATACCCAAATCCAACTTATTTCTGATGCTATTAAACCCAAGGATTGAAGGAGTTAGTTACCAATTAGCACATAGTTTAGTTTTAACATGCTTTAGTTAGTTTCTAGAGAGAAAAGCTCTCTATTCTCTCTAGAATTAAGATTAGGTTTAGATCTAGATCTACTTCTTCTACTTCTTCTCTTTTGCTTTGATTTTCCTTTTTCATCTTTAATTGTTCTCTTGTAGTTGTAGCATTCTACTTCTCTTGTAATTCTTTTGTATTGTTAGTTGTAGTTTATGAATTCTTAGATCTACATTTTCTTTCAATGCAATTTATTGATTTCATGTCTTTTAATGATTGCTTTAGTTTTCTATTGTTGATCTCTTGTCTTGATTAGTTGTAGTTCCTTTAATCCTTGCAATTTATGATGTTTGCTTTTATTGCCTTTTATGTGTTTGATGAAATGCTTCTTCTAGTTATGAGTTAGGTTTTTCTTCTCTTGCCTTAGGTTGAGTAATTAGTAACTCTTGAGTTATCAAATCTTTTGTTGATTGATAATTGAAAGTTGTTAGTTGATTTGAATTCCACTAACTCTAGTCTTTCCTTAGGAGTTGACTAGGACTTGAGGAATCAAATTGATTTATCCACTTGACTTTACTTCATAGTTAGAGGTTGACTAAGTGGGAGCAATGGACAATTGATGTCACAATTGAGGATGATAATAAGGATAAGACTTCTAGTCTCATACCTTGCCGAGAGCTTCTCTAGTTGTTAGTTTAATTCTTGCAATTTACTTTTCTTATTCTCTTATTCAAACCCCAAAAATACTTGTCCCATAACCAATAGCAAGAACACTTCCCTACAATTCCTTTGAGAGATGACTCGAGGTTTGAATACTTCGATTTTTTTTTATAGGGGTTTGTTACTTGTAACAACCAAATTTTTGTATGAGAGGATTCTTTTTAGTTTAGAAACTATACTTTCAATGAGAATTAATTTGTGAAATTCTATACCACACAAAAATCCACTCATCAAAATGGCGCGGTTGCCGGGGAGTTGCAATTGCGTGCCTTGTTATTGGTTATTGTATATATGTGAATATTGTGAATATGTTTGCCTTTTGCTTCTTTGTTAGTTCTTGGTAGTTGTAGGAGTTTGTTCTCTTTATTTGTTACTAGTTTTGTTTTTATTTTCCCCTTGCTATCATGAATTCTCACTTTGGCTATGAGTTTGGTTCTAACTATGTTGTAGGAAGTGGGAGTTACAATGAGGATGTGCATCAATGATGAAACAATCAAAGGTGGGAGGAGGCTCAAGCATATGATCAATCCTCTTGGCAACAACCTCCACCAATGCATTATGAACAAGAGCCATTCTATGATGCATACCAATCAAATGGCTATGGTGATCCTCCTTGTGACTATCAAGAACTACCACCATATGCCTATGAGCCACACCCTCAACATAGTCATCAACCATACTCACAAGCTCCTTTCCACCAAACACCTTCATATGACCCTAATTCATATCCACAATACTAACCACCTTTTGAGCCATATGAACCATATATGGAACTACCACGATATCAACACTTCCAAGAACCACCTCCTCCATACCATTACCAAGATGAACTACCTCCAATGTATACTAATTTTTAACCACAAGATGAATTCTATCCTCCACCACAACCCTCCATGGAAAAGTACTCATGTCTGTTGATCCAAGAGCAATGTGATCTCACTTATGCTTGCAAAGTGGAACAAGAATCAAGAGATCACCTCAAGGAGACAATAGATCGGCTTCGAGCAACCATCCGTCAAAAGATAGACTCATGGGATTCATGTCACGAGCAAAACGTGTTCAAGGATGATTGTGGAGGAGCAACCATGGAGTATGTTGTGCAACGAGTGGAAACATTGGAGAGTGTTGAACAACCACAACCCAACCAAGAATAACCACCTTTCTATTATGATCCCTTCCTCCAAAATAATGAACCCTCCTATCCACCCCAAGCCCCAATGGATGATTCTCTCACTTTGCTACTTCAAGGGCAAAGAGAAATACAAAGGGAGGCACTAGAATCCATAGCCGCCTTGAATGAGGTGATAAACCGATTAGCCTCCCAATGCTTGAGCACTCAAGGAACTCCCATGGCCACATGTGGAGAGTCGGTTGAAGAGCATAGCATGAAGGAGAGATTGAAAACTTCGGTGGAAAATGAGGATTGTTGTTTTGTATTAAAACAATTGGAGGAACCTATGATTGATGAAGATAAGGAAAAAGTGGTTGAGGATTTAGGAGATGCAGAGTCTCCATGGGAATCTAAGGTCATAGAAAATCCCTCTAACAAGATTGAAGTTGATGTTGAGTAGGAAAGTGCACATTCTCCAAAGCATTTCCCATATGAAGAATTGGATGGGATAGAGCGAGAATTAAGTTCCCTTGGAATTGAAGATCAAGCATCAAATTTTCTTGGTGAAGAAGATAAAATTGATGAACAAAGGGTTGAATTTGAGAAATCTCGTGAGGAGGTGGAGGTCCTTAGAAAAAGGAGGACGGGATACGCTTTGTCAAGACTGTTGGGAGCTTCTTTGCCTAGGTTGTCATCTACTTTTACGTTTGAGTGGGTAAAACTCATCTCTATTAGCTTTATTGTCCCACTTGAGTATGGCTTGCTTGAAACGGATGGTCAACTTAGGATGCTTTGGGGGATGAAGCGTAAGAGGAAGATGTTTAGTGGATGGCGTTGCAAATCAAGGCTCATTTTGGCTGATACTTCAAGGATTAGTTGCAAGGGTTGGACTAGTGCTCAAGTAGATGGGTCAAGAAGGAGAATTTGGTATTACCTTGAGAATTCCTCTTGCTTGCCACCTGGATGGATTAATGATGATCAACTTGAAGATAGGTGTGAAAATAAAGTGTGGGATTCCGGATTACAAGATGTGGGTCAATTTTGGGAGCCCATGGTTTGTGAAGAATCCCATCAAAGCTTGGAGACATTAATTTTGAAGAATGGAGCTTATTGGAGAATCAAGCATTGGTGGATGTTCAAGGATGGATTCAAGTACAAGCCACCTTGATGAGGAGCTCCCCATAAGTCCAACTTAAGGACAATAAATGAAAGTGTTAGGTGGGAGACACCCCACCATGGTAACATATTTTCATTTTTCTCTTTTGTAAATATTGGTAAAATTAGTTTAATTTCAAGTTTTATTGAATTGTTGAGTTTAGTTGGTAGTCTAGTATGTTGAATATGGTTTTATGGTGTTTTGGTAGTTGTTTGGAGGTTTGGAATGCTTGGTTTGGTGCAAGAACGTGGAAAATTTTTGAAAAACAGAGCACCAACCCACGCGTACGCGTGCCCCACGCATACACGTGACCCCAAGCTTTTCGACAATCCACGCGTACGCGTGACCCCAAGCTTTTCCAAAAACAAAAGTTAGAATTTATTTTGTCAGAATCAGACTTGTTCTTTTCTTTGTGACAAATCACCCAAAAAAAAACAATTTAGTTACTGTTCCTTTAATTTTTATTTACTCTTATTGTAGGTTTTTTTAAATAAATAAAATAGATCATATATTCTTTACTCCCACTTTTGTGTGGGAGTACCATTAACCCACTTAAAAATATGACAAATTGAATCCCGTTTTTTTTTTTGAAAAAATTAATAATTAAAATTTTGTCTCTTTAGTTTTATTTTTTACACTTTTTTCTTTCCTTTTAATCATAATTTCAGATATGAGAGAGATGTCCCTACTAAGTTTTTTTCACTAATGTTCATGTTCTTGTCTCATCTCTGTGGCTACCACTGGTTGTCGTTACCTGCACTCAGCATCGCCACCACTCCTTCTACTACCGCCACACCACACTTTCTGGTTCCTCTATGTCGTTGTGCTTCATCTCTGCCCTTGTAAACTACTGATGACCAGAATTCACTTCTCCTTTCAAAAATTAGTGAATTAGTTCTTTTGGCAAGCGCACCAAAATTATCGCCAAGTAATAACCCACAGTGGAGTGGGATCGTATCCACAGAGATTGGCAAATCCAAGCAGTTTTAATTGATTGATGAATTAGTTAAGCAGATCAATAAGATTGTGAAGTGCAGAATTGTAAGTGAAGACATAAATGTAAATGACTAGAATATAAAGAAAAGCAATAAAGTGCAGAAATGGAAATTGCAGAATGTAAAGTGCTGAATCATAAATGACTTGAATGTAAATGGGAGTGGGGAATTTCTGAATGTAAAATTAAGCTGTAAAGAAATGGATAGATAAGAATGGGGAAATTCATTGAGATTGGGAGATGTTGTCTCTTTAGATCAAATCTAGCTTATATCCTCTTCAATCATGCAACTCATTGACCTCTTGGCAATCATGATTGATTGAGCCCCAATTCCTTGGTGACTCAATCTCTCAGATCTTGATCAATAGCCAATTCCTTGGTCTAATTGTTCATGAAGAGAGATATGCTTGGTTCCTGATTATACCACATACCCTCATAGGCCCAGGTAGAAGGGGGATTATATGTCACGTATCCCATTACCAAAACCCAGATTCTACTCAAGTGTGAGAAGAAATTTCAAACATGGTTTCATGTTTCCTTTCCCAAGGTTCCCATGAAACCCAATTGCATTCAATCTCTTTCCCAAGATAATTGAACACTAAGCATTAATAACGAAATTCCTTCTAGCAAATCAAAGAGAAAATGAAGAGAAGAAGAATTTCACTATCATCAATCCATCAAGTACAACAGAGCTGCCTCTCTCAATGAGAGGGAAGTTAGCTACTCATAGCTTGAAAAGTACTCAAAAGTGGAGTGTAAAAGTGGATCTAGAACTAACTGCTTAACCACTCTTCAGTACTCCTTGGGGGTATTTATACTACTCCTAGTAATAAAAATAAAAGAATTACAAAAGTGAAAAAGGGAAAATTACACTTTGGAGGGAAAGAAAACACTCAATAAGCTTGACTTCTTAGCTGGCGTGTGGCTGGCGCTCCACCGGCATGTCACGTGCCCTTCAAACTAGCTTGGCGTGCCACGCTCAATCCTTCAAGTGGCACGCTTGTCTCTCTATCAACCTTGGCGTGCCACGCCTTCGAACTCAAGTGGCACGCCATAGTGGAATTCTTGTGTTGGTGTGCCACGCCTTCGAGCTCAAGTGGCACGCCCTTTGCTTTTTCCACTTTCCTTTGCCTCTGGAAACTTGAACTGGCATGGCACGCCCAGGGTCTGGCATGCCACGCCCTTGTTGTGTGCTTGGCTATGCTTCTCTGGAAAGTTACACTAGTGTGGCACGCCCAGGGTTTGGTGTGCCACGCCCCTTTGTGAGTGAATGGTTCATCTGTTTGGCATGCCACGCCACGAACTCAAGTGGCACGCCCCAATGCTTCTTTACCCTCTGAATGACACTGGCGTGCCACGCCTGGTTGCTCAAGTGGCACGCCTAAGTGAAGAATAGTGAATGGCGTGCCACGCCTTCGATACCAAGTGGCACGCCCCATGTAATTGGCCTCTTCCATCCTCTCTGGAAACTTATACCAGTGTGCCATGCCCATGATCTTGTCTTGTTCCAGTAGTTGGCATGCCACGCCTCGGCCTTCAAGTGGCACGCCATAGTGACATGCTCGGATTGGCGTGCCACGCCTTCGACACCAAGTGGCACGCCCAGTCCTTGCTCATGTTATCTTGTGCATTGGTGTGCCACGCCTGGTTGCTCAAGTGGCACGCCTAAGTGAGGTTGAGAGGATGGCGTGCCACGCCTTCGTCTTCAAGTGGCACGCCCAGTCTTCAATTGCCTTCAGCCCCTTCTCTGGATCAGTGTACCAGCATGCCACGCCATGCTGCTCAAGTGGCATGCCCATGTATTTGTGCATTCTTCAAGCTTGGCGTGCCACGCCTGGTGATGCGGTATTTTACAACCTACACTACTTACCGGCAAGTGCACCGGGTCGTACCAAGTAATACCTTAC
Organism: Arachis duranensis; assembly: GCF_000817695.3. Taxonomy (NCBI): domain Eukaryota; kingdom Viridiplantae; phylum Streptophyta; class Magnoliopsida; order Fabales; family Fabaceae; genus Arachis; species Arachis duranensis. Next base: position 81,022,323 of record NC_029781.3, on the reverse strand, counting down.
GTAAGTAAGAGTCGATACTACGAGGATTGATGGATTAAGCAACAATGATTGATTGATTGGCTTAGTTAGGCAAGCAAAAATTGGTTCAGAGTTATCTATTTTTCTGGATTAACTTTTCTTACTAACTATTTTAATTATGTAGATTTAATTTATGGCAAACTATATGTGACTAGACCCTAATTCCTTAGACCTTCCTAGTCTCCTCTAAAATTCATTAACTGCCAATTCCTTGGTCAATTAATTCCAATTAGAGGGTAAAAATCAATTTTCAGTTTATATGCCACAAAAATTCTAATTACCCAAAAATAAGGGGATTATATGTCATGTATCCCATTAAATCCAAATAATTAAAATTTAGAAGAATATGTTTTCAAGCTGTTGTTCAAGTAAAGAGCTTTTCCAAGTTTTATAAGAACTCAAATAGAAAGAGGGTCATACTTCCGTTCCACCCAAATTCATAAGATAAAGAACGAAAACAATTCTTAAATATAAATCCAAAACATAAATTAAAATAAAAAAGTAATAAAATCAATACATACAAATGGACAGAGCTCCTAACCTTAACAGTGGAGGTTTAATTGCTCATAGAATGTAGAATGTAAATTTGTATAGAATTCCCTAATGGAATCCCTCTAATGTAATGTAATGTCTGAATAGAAAAGAAGTAATTAATTTAAAATCCAATTATCTAAAAATAAAAATAATATCTTTTTCTATAAGATAAGATTTGAATTTAAATTCGAATTAATTTACAGATCTTCAGTTGATGGGTGGGGACCACTTGCTTTGTCCATTCTGCAGCTTCTAATCTGTGTTTTCTGGGCTGGAAAGTGGGTCAAAACAGCCCAGAAATCACCCCCAGCATTTTTTGTATTATTGCAGATCGCGTATGTAACGCGTCCGCGTCGTCCACGTGCTCGCGTTATTTGTGCATATTCCAGTACACGCGTTCGCGTCAGGCACGCGATCGCGTAATTGCGATTTCTCCATTCCGCACGGTCGCGTGAGCCATGCGTCCACGTCGGTCTTCGCTGGTCATCTCTTTGGTTTCTTCTTTTTCTCTGTAGAAACTTCATCAAATCCCTCCGAATGCTACCTGAAATAAATAAAATTGCACAAAACTCAAAATAGCATCCATAGTGGCTAAAATATAATTAATTCTTAATTAAACTTAACAAATTAGATGCAAATTCACTAGAAAAAGATAGACAAGATGCTCACGCATCACAACACCAAACTTAAACTGTTGCTTGTCCTCAAGCAACCAAAACTAATATAAGCTCAGGATGTGAATTTGCATAAGAATGAGAGTTCGATTAAACTCATGTCTCTTTTTATAGTGGGGTTTATAATTGTAATCTTGGATAGGTTTGGCATCTCGCTCTCCTTTGAATCAGAAGAATGTTAATGTCATTCAGAATTAGAATCCAAATGATATTATGAATTCTTTGATCTTTACATTTCAGTTTAATCCTTGAACACAGCAAAATTTACTTTAATTTATTTTTCTTTGGTGCTTTGCACCTTGAGCCTAGCCGTGACTTTAAATGTTTTGTCTCAAGAGTTACTTGACACAAAAACACCACAAGCACTTAACTGGGAAACTCCCTTTGAGTTCTGATTTTTCTTTCAGTTACTCCCAGATAGTGGTGCTCAAAGCCTTTGGCATACTCTGTTAAACGCACTTGGTCTTGACTCTAAGTGTTCTGTCTCAAGGATTACTTGACACAATCACACCACAAGCATATGACTAGGGAAACAACTCTTTGAGCTTTTAATCATGTCCGACCTCCCTAGTCATTGATGCTCAGAGCCTTGGACCTTGCTTTTATTTTATTTTATTTTAATTTCTTTCGTTATTTCTTTTGCTTTTATTTATTTCAGAGAAGGCATAATAATTCTCTAAATTCCTGTTCCTTATACATCAACATCCCTTGATTCAAATTCAAATATACATTGTTCATATCATGCATTAAAAGAAATTAATAGAAAATACCACCACATTTAAGTAAATAAGACTATTCTTAAAATTAAACTCAATTTTTCATGCAATACATCATTTCTTTTTCTTTTCTTTTTAGATTCAAGTTCAGTGAGTGGTACATGAAACATCTTTTCAGCATTAAAGCAATTAAAAGAAAACTAATCCTATGATTCTAACTAATAAAAGATCATGCAACAAACAAAACAAAATAGCAGAAAACCGGAACATAACATAGAAAAAGAGGGAGGAATAAAAAGTGAAAGGAACTCAACCACCTTAGTTATCCTAGCGGTCGCTTTATTCTTCAGGTTGTGCTCCTCAGTGATGATGATTCGCCTCCCTTTTGGTGCCATAGGATTAAACGAAAAAAACTTTTAACCGAAGCGTCAACACCAAACTTAAAGGTTTGCTTGTCCTCAAGCAAAGAAGAACTGAAAAATAGAAAGAGATAAATTAATAAGAAGAAAGAAAAAGAAGAGGATAAAAGAATAAGAAAGAATAAGGATTGGGAGAGAGAGAGAAAGAAAACTGGGCGGTGCAAGCGACGTGAACGCGTGTAGCTGATGAGCGGATAATTTATACGCTTTTTGGCATTATTTTTAGTATGTTTTTAGTATGTTTTAGTTAGTTTTATTATATTTTTATTCATTTTTTCGGAATTTACTATGAGTTTGTGTGTTTTTCTGTGATTTCAGGTATTTTCTGGCTGAAATTGAGGGACCTGAGCAAAAATCTGATTCAGAGGCTGAAAAGGACTGTAGATGCTGTTGGATTCTGACCTCCCTGCACTCGAAGTGGATTTTCTGGAGCTACAGAAGCCCAATTGGCGCGCTCTCAATGGCGTTGGAAAGTAGACATCCTGGGCTTTCCAGAAATGTATAATACTCCATACTTTGCTTGAGATTTGATGGCCCAAACTGGCGTTCCAAATCAGCTCAAAACTGCCCGACGTTAAACACCAGAACTGGCACAAGAATGGGAGTTAAACGCCCAAACTGGCACAAAAGCTGGCGTTTAACTCCAAGAAAAGTCTCTACACATGAAAGCTTCAATGCTCAGCCCAAGCACACACCAAGTGGGCCCGGAAGTAGATTTTTATGTAATTTACTCATTTCTGTAAACCCTAGGCTACTAGTTCTCTACAAATATGACCTTTTACTATTGTATTTTCATCTTGGTTCTTCTGGTTCCCTCTCTGGGGCCGAAGCCAATGATCACTATTATCACTTATGTATTTTCAACGATGGATTTTCTACACACCATAGATTAAGATGTGGAGCTCTGCTGTACCTCGAGTATTAATACAATTACTTTTGTTCTTCTATTCAATTCAACTTATTCTTGTTCTAAGATATTCATTTGCACCCAAGAACATGATGAATGTGATGATTATGTGACACTCATCATCATTCTCACTTATGAACGAGTGCCTGACAACCACTTCTGTTCTACAAGCAAACAAGGCTTGAATGTTTATCTCATGGATCCCTTGATCGGAATCTTCGTGGTATAAGCTAGAATTGATGGCGGCATTCAAGAGAACCCGGAAGGTCTAAACCTTGCCTGTGGTATTCTGAGTAGCATTCAATAATTGAATAACTGTGACGAGCTTCAAACTCCTGAAGGCTGGGCGTTAGTGACAGACGCAAAAGAATCAATGGATTCTATTCCAACCTGATTGAGAACCGACAGATGATTAGCCGTGCCGTGACAGGGTGCGTTGAACATTTTCACTGAGAAGACGGGATTGTAGCCACTGACAACGGTGATGCTCAACATACAGCTTGCCATGGAAAGGAGTAAGAAGGATTGGATGAAGACAGTAGGAAAGCAGAGAGACGGAAGGGACCAAGCATCTTCATACGCTTATCTGAAATTCCCACCAATGAATTACATAAGTATCTCTATCTTTATCTTTATGTTTTATTCATCATTCATAACCATTTGAGTTTGCCTGATTAAGATTTACAAGGTGACCATAGCTTGCTTCATACCAACAATCTTTGTGGGATCGACCTTTACTCGCGTAAGGTTTATTACTTGGACGACCCAGTGCACTTGCTGGTTAGTTGTGCAAAGTTGTGATAAAGAATTGAGATTGTAATTGAGCGTACCATGTTGATGGCGCCATTGATGATCACAATTTCGCACACCAAGTTTTTGGCACCGTTGCCGGGGATTGTTGAGTTTGGACAACTGACGGTTCATCTTGTTGCTTAGCTTAGGTATTTTTTTTCAGAGTTCTTAAGAATGAATTCTAGTGTTTCAAGGTGATGTTCTTATCATCACCAAAGCTGATTGATTCTCATCAATTTAGCTCTTGAATGTAATGTCCTGTTGAAGCTTGGCTAGCCATGTCTAATCTTTTTAGACTAAAGCTTTAAACTAACATTGCATGATTCCTGGAAATTCTTATTACGAATTTTAATATCCTTATTTTCTTTTCCACTCAATTTTCGAAAAATCCAAAAAAAATTATAAAATCTTAAAATCAAAAATATTTTTATGTTTCTTGCTTGAGTCTAGTGTCTAATTTTAAGTTTGGTGTCAATTGCATGTCTTTATTTTCGAAAAATATATAAATTGCATGTTTCTATTTTTCTTGCATTCATGCATGTGTCTTCATTAATCTTCAAGTTGTTCTTGATGATTTCCTTGTTCTGATCTTTAAATTCTCTTGTCTTGAGTGTTTTGTTGTTTTTCATATGCATTCTCATTTTGTTAGTGCCAATGGTATACAAATTGCTAAGTTTGGTGTCTTGCATGCATTGTTATTTGATTTTAGTTACATTTTGATTATTAAAAATCCAAAAAATTTTTTAATTTGTGTCTTTTCAAGTCAATAATACAGAGAATTGAAGATTCAGAACATACAGCAGAGGAATTACACAGAAAAAGCTGGGCGTTCAGAACGCCCAGTGAGGAAGGCAAACTGGCGTTTAAACGCCAGCCAGGGTGCCTGGCTGGGCGTTTAACGCCCAAAAGGGTAGAGCTTTGGGCGTTAAATGCCAGAATATGCACCATTCTGGGCGTTTAACGCCATGATGGCACAAGAGGGAAGATTTTGTTTTTAATTCAAATTTTTTTCAAGTTTTCAAAATTTTTTCAAAATCAAATCTTTTTCAAATCAAATCTTTTCAATCAAATCTTTTTCAAAATCATTTTTTTTCCATTTTCAAAAATACTTGCTATCAATTAATGATTTGATTCAACATTTCAAGTATGTTGCCTTTTCTGTTGAGAAAGATTTAATGTTTGAATCATATCTTTTCTTGTTAGCCAAGTCATTAATTTTTAAAATCAAATCTTTTTAAATTGTTTTTCAAATCATATCTTCTCAACCATATCTTTTTAAAACTATATCTTTTCAATCATATATTTTTTCTCACATCTTTTTCAAAATAGTTTTCAATCATACCTTTTTTATTTCTAATTTCAAAATCTTTTTCAAAAATCACTTGATTTCTTTTCCACTCTTAGTTTTCGAAAATCAATTAGTGCTTTTCAAAATGTTTTTAAAATCTTTTACTTAATTTTTGAAAATTTCTTCCCCTTTTCTCACATCCTTCTATTTATGGCCTAACACTCCTCCTTAATGTATAATTCGAACTCCATCTTTCTTGATAAGTTCGAATTCTTCTACCTCTTCCTTCTATTTTTCTTTTCCTCTGAAACTTCAAGGAATCTCTATACTGTGACTGATGAGCGGATAATTTATACGCTTTTTGGCATTGTTTTTAGTATGTTTTTAGTATAATCTAGTTAGTTTTTAGTATATTTTTATTAGTTTTTAGTAAAAATTCACTTTTCTGGACTTTACTATGAGTTTGTGTTTTTCTGTGATTTCAGGTATTTTCTGGCTGAAATTGAGGATCCTGAGCAAAAATCTAATTCAGAGACCAAAAAGGACTGCAGATGCTGTTGGATTCTGACCTCCCTTCACTCGAAGTGGATTTTCTGGAGCTACAGAAGCCCAATTGGCGCGCTCTCAACGGCGTTGGAAAGTAGACATCCTGGGCTTTCCAGCAATATATGATAGTCCATACTCTGCCCAAGATTTGATGGCCCAAACCGGCGTGGCAAAACAGCCTCAGAAATTCCAGCGTTTAACGCTGGAACTGGCATAAAACTTGGAGTTAAACGCCCAAACTGGCATGAAAGCTGGCGTTTAACTCCAGAAAAGGTCTCTACACGAAATTTCTTCATTGCTCAACCCAAGCACACACCAAGTGGGCCCGGAAGTGGATTTTTAAGTCATTTACTCATCTCTGTACACC
>NC_029781.3:81013522-81014037 GCF_000817695.3 Arachis duranensis | reverse complement strand
CAACAATTGCTCCTGATGACAGAACAGTTAGCAGACTTTAAAGAGATGCTCTATGAAACTAAAGTTGCTAACAAGAGCATAGAACTGCAGTTGAATCAAGCAAAACAGCAATTATCTAAACAGATAATAGAGGAATGTCAAGCAGTTCAACTGAGGAGTGGGAAGACACTGAATACCTCTGCTCAGAAGAGCAGAAAGCCAAACAAGGAACAATTGACAGAGGATAACCAAACCACTGTTCAAAATCCCTCTGAGGACAGTAAGAGCCCAGAGAGGAATGTCATTGGCGTTCAAACGCCAGAAAGGGAAGGAAAGCTGGCGTTAAACGCCCATTCCTTGCCCAGTTCTGGCGTTCAAACGCCAGAAAAGGGGGAAGAGTTGGCGTTAAACGCCTAATTTCCACCCAATCCTGGCGTTCAGACGCCTAGGGAGAATCAGACACCTGAGAGTGCTGACAGTAATCCCTCTAACAAGGCTTCTTCAACCACTTCTGTAAGGAATAAACCTGCAGCATC
>NC_029781.3:81011866-81012515 GCF_000817695.3 Arachis duranensis | reverse complement strand
CAGTTCAAGTTAAATGCTGTAAAAGCCATGCAGCATCCAGACACACCCAATGACTGCACGGGCGCTGACATTATTGACTCTCTGGTAGAAGAGATCAATATGGCTGAAAGCCTAGAATCAGAGCTTGAGAACATCTTTAAAGATGCTCAACCTGATCAAGGAGAACCAGAGGAAGTAAAGGAATTTTCAAAAATTCCTCAGGAGGAGGACAAGCCTCCCAAACCTGAACTCAAACCACTACCACCATCCCTGAAATATGCATTTCTGGGAGGGGTGAAACTTTTCCAGTGATTATAAGCTCTGCTTTAAATCCACAGGAAGAGGAAGCACTGATTCAAGTGCTAAGGACACACAAGACAGCTCTTGGGTGGTCCATAAGTGACCTTAAGGGCATTAGCCCAGCTAGATGTATGCACAAGATCCTATTGGAGGATAATGCCAAACCAGTGGTCCAACCACAGAGGAGGCTAAATCCAGCCATGAAGGAGGTGGTGCAGAAAGAGGTCACTAAATTACTAGAGGCTGGGATTATTTATCCTATTTCTGATAGCCCCTGGGTGAGCCCTGTCCAAGTTGTTCCCAAAAAGGGAGGCATGACAGTGGTTCATAATAAAAAAAATGAACTGGTTCCTACAAGAACAGTCACAGG
>NC_029781.3:81007200-81007829 GCF_000817695.3 Arachis duranensis | reverse complement strand
TGAGGGAGCATCCACTTCTCAAAATCAAGGTTGTTGAGTCCTAACTCTGTGAAAACCTCTATCATTAGGAGCCTATGTTTTTGCGTTTTCTTTTTCTTTTGTTTTGTTTTCTATTTTTATTTTTTTTAGTCTTATATCTATTTTTGAGTCTTGTTCTTAATTCATAATTAATAAAATTGAAATTGTATGCCTTAAAGCTATGAATGTCCTATGAATCCATCACCTCTCTTAAATGAAAAATGCTTTAATCACAAAAGAACAAGAAGTACAGGATTTCGAAATTTATCCTTGAAACTAGTTGAATTAGCTTGATATGGTGACAATACTTTTTGTTTTCTGAATGAATGCTTGAACAGTGCATATGTCTTTTGAATTTGTTGTTTTGAGAATGTTAAAATTGTTGGCTCTTGAAAGGATGAGGAGAAAGAGAACTGTTATTGAGGATCTAAAAATCATTAGAGTGATTCTTGAAGTAAGAAAAAGCAGTGGATACAAAAAAAAAATAAAAAATATTTCGAAAAAAAAAAAGAAAGAGAAAAGAAACAAAAAAGAGAGAAATAAAGTTGTGATCCAAGGCAACAAGAGTGTGCTTAAGAACCCTGGACACCTCTAATTGGGGACTTTAGCAA
>NC_029781.3:81006492-81007163 GCF_000817695.3 Arachis duranensis | reverse complement strand
CTTACGTGAGTAAGGGTCGATCCCACGGAGATTGTCGGCTTGAAGCAAGCTATGGTTATCTTGTAACTCTTAGTCAGGATATCAATAATTATCAGGGTAGATCGTAAAAAGTAAAAGAGAATGAAATAAGTACTTGTTTTGCAGTAATGGAGAACAGGTTGGGGTTTTAGAGATGCTCTGTCTTCTGAATACAACAATTTAAGTTCGGTGTTGTGATGAGCGGATAATTTATACGCTTTTTGGCATTGTTTTTAGTATGTTTTTAGTATAATCTAGTTAGTTTTTAGTATATTTTTATTAGTTTTTAGTAAAATTCACTTTTCTGGACTTTACTATGAGTTTGTGTGTTTTTCTGTGATTTCAGGTATTTTCTGGCTGAAATTGAGGGTCCTGAGCAAAAATCTGATTCAGAGACCAAAAAGGACTGCAGATGCTATTGGATTCTGACCTCCCTGCACTCGAAGTGGATTTTCTGGAGCTACAGAAGCCCAATTGGCGCGCTCTCAACGGCGTTGGAAAGTAGACATCCTGGGCTTTCCAGCAATATATGATAGTCCATACTCTGCCCAAGATTTGATGGTCCAAACCGGCGTGGCAAAACAGCCTCAGAAATTCCAGCGTTTAACGCTGGAACTGGCATAAAACTTGGAGTTAAACGCCCAAACTGGCAT
>NC_029781.3:81002189-81005362 GCF_000817695.3 Arachis duranensis | reverse complement strand
GGTGACTTTACTGCACCTACTCCCGACTTCTATGGGAGAAGCATCTCTATCCCTGCCATTGGAGCAAAAATCTTTGAGCTTAAGCCTCAATTAGTTTCTCTGATGCAACAGAAATACAAGTTCCATGGACTTCCATTGGAAGATCCTCATCAGTTTTTAGCTGAGTTCTTGCAAATCTGTGACACTGTCAAGACTAATGGGGTTGACCCTGAGGTTTACAGACTTATGCTATTCCCTTTTGCTGTAAGAGACAGAGCTAGGATATGGTTGGACTCATAACCTAAAGAAAGCCTGAACTCTTGGGAAAAGCTAGTCAATGCCTTCTTGGAAAAGTTCTTTCCACCTTAAAAATTGAGTAAGCTTAGAGTGGAAGTCCAAACCTTCAGACAGAAGGAAGGTGAATCCCTCTATGAAGCTTGGAAAAGATACAAATAATTGATCAGAAAGTGTCCCTCTAACATGCTTTCTGAATGGAGCATCATAGGTATCTTCTATGATGGTCTGTCTGAGCTGTCCAAGATGTCATTAGACAACTCTGCTGGAGGATCTCTTCATCTGAAGAAGACGCTTGCAGAAGCTTAAGAACTAATTGAAATGCTTGCAAATAACCAATTTATGTACACTTCTGAAAGGAATCCTGTGAACAATGGGACAAATCAGAAAAAAGGAGTTCTTGAGATTGATACTCTGAATGCCATATTGGCTCAGAACAAAATATTGACTCAGCAAGTCAATATGATTTCTCAAAGTCTGTCTGGAATGTAAGCTGCACCAGGCAGTACTAAAGACGCTTCATCTGAAGAAGAAGCTTATGATCCTGAGAACCTTTCAATGGAAGAGGTGAATTACATGGGAGAACCCTATGGAAACACCTATAATTCTTCATGGAGAAATCATCCAAATCTCTCATGGAAGGATCAACAGAGACCTCAACAAGGTTTCAACAACAATAATGGTGGGAGAAACAGGTTTAGCAATGGCAAGCCTTTTCCATCATCTTCTCAGCAACAAACAGAGAATTCTAAGCAGAGCCACTCTGACTTAGCAACCATGGTCTCTGATCTAATCAAAACCACTCAAAGTTTCATGTCTGAAACAAGGTCCTCCATTAGAAACTTGGAGGCACAAGTGGGAGAGCTAAGCAAGAAAATTACTGAACTCCCTCCTAGTACTCCTCCAAGCAATACAAAAGAGAATCCAAAAGGAGAATGCAAGGTCATTAACATGACCCACATGGCCGAACTTGGAGAGGAGGAAGAGGCAGTGATTGCCACTGAGGAAGACCTCAATGGACGTCTACTAGCCTCCAATGAGTTCCCTAATGAGGAACCATGGGAATCTGAGGCTCATAATGAGACCATAGAGATTCCATTGGATCTACTTCTGCCATTCATGAGCTCTGATGAATATTCTTTCTCTGAAGAGGATGAAGATGTCACCGAAGAGCAAGTTGCTAAATACCTTGGAGCAATCATAAAGCTAAATAACAAGTTATTTGGTAATGAGACTTGGGAGAACGAACCTCCTTTGCTCACCAAAGAACTGGATGACTTGTCTAGGCGGAAATTACCTCAAAAGAGACAAGATCCTGGGAAGTTCTCAATACCTTGTGCCATAGGCACCATGACCTTCAAGAAGGCCTTGTGTGACCTAGGGTCAAGTGTAAACCTCATGCCTCTCTCTGTAATGGAGAAGCTAGGGATCTTTGAGGTACAAGCTGCAAGAATCTCACTAGAGATGGCAGACAATTCAAGAAAACAAGCTTATGGGCTTGTAGAGGATGTTCTCATAAAGATTAAAGACCATTACATCCCTGCTAATTTCATAGTCCTAGAAACTGGGAAGTGCATAGATGAATCCATCATCCTTGGCAGACCCTTCCTAGCCACAGCACAGGCTGTGATTGATGTGGACAGAGGAGAATTGATCATTCAAGTGAATGAAGAATCCTTTGTGTTTAAGGCTCAAGGATATCCCTCTGTCACCATGGAGAGGAAGCATGAAGAGCTTCTCTCAAAACAGAGTCAAACAGAGCCCCTACAGTCAAACTCTAAGTTTGGTGTTGGGAGGCTACAACCAAATTCTAAGTTTGGTGTTGAACCCCCACATTCAAACTCTAAGTTTGGTGTTGGGAGGTTCCAACATTGCTCTGAGTATCTGTGAGGCTCCATGAGAGCCCACTGTCAAGCTACTGACATTAAAGAAGCGCTTGTTGGGAGGCAACCCAATGTTATATTTATCTAATTTTCCTTTGTTATTTCATGTTTTCTGTAGGTTGATGATCATGGGAAGTCACAAAATCAATTGAAAAAGCAAAAACAGAATAAAAAATAGAAAGAAAAATAGCACACCCTGGAGGAAGACCTTGCTGGCGTTTAAACGCCAGTAAAGGCAGCAAATGGGCGTTTAACGCCCAGTCTAGCACCATTCTGGGCGTTTAACGCCAGAAAGGGGCACCAGACTGGCGTTAAACACCAGGAAAAGGGCAAGTAGCTGGCGTTAAACGCCAAAAATGGGCACCAGCCCGGCGTTTAACGCCAGAATTGGAATAGAGAGCATTTTTGCTCGCCACTTGGTACAGGGATGACTTTTCCTTGACACCTCAGGATCTGTGGACCCCACAGGATCCCCACCTACCCCACCACTCTCTCTCTTCTTCACCCATTCACCAATTACCTCAACACTTCTTTCCCAAAAATCCCTCACCTATCAAATCCCATCTTTCTCTTCACTACTCACATCCATCCTTCATAAAATTCCACTACCTCACCATTCAAATTCAAACCACTTTCCCTCCCAAACCCACCCTTACATAGCCGAACCTTACCCCTCTCTCCACTCCTATATAAACCCATCTTTACCACCTCATTTTCACACAACCTAAACACTACTTCTCTCCCTTTGGCCAAACCACACAGCCATCTCTATCTCCTTCATTTCTTCTTCTTCTACTCTCTTCTTTCTTCTTTTGCTCGAGGACGAGCAAACCTTTTAAGTTTGGTATGGTAAAAGCATTGCTTTTTATTTTTCTATAACCATTTATGGCATCCAAGGCCGGAGAAACCTCTAGAAAGAGGAAAGGAAAGCCAAACGCTTCCACCTCCGAGTCATGAGAGATGGAGAGATTCATCTCAAGGGTGCATCAAGACCACTTCTATGAAGTTGTGGCCTTG
>NC_029781.3:81001756-81002166 GCF_000817695.3 Arachis duranensis | reverse complement strand
TCAACTTTGATCAAAGGTTGGACCAAGTCCTCATAGTCATATGTGAAGAGGGTGCCCAATGGAAGAGAGATTCAAGAGGGAAGCCGGTTCAATTGAGAAGGCATGACCTCAAACCCGTGGCTAGAGGATGGTTGGAGTTTATCCAACGCTCAATCATTCCCACTAGCAACCGGTCCGAAGTTACCATAGACCGGGCTATCGTGATTCATAGCATCATGATTGGAGAAGAAATAGAAGTTCATGAGGTTATAGCCCAAGAACTTTATAAGGTGGCGGACAAGTCCTCTACCTTGGCAAGGTTAGCCTTTCCTCATCTTATTTGTCACCTTTGTTATTCAGTTGGAGTTGACATAGAGGGAGACATCCTCATTGATGAGGACAAGCCCATCACTAAGAAAAGGATGGAGCAA
>NC_029781.3:81000895-81001476 GCF_000817695.3 Arachis duranensis | reverse complement strand
AGAGGAAGAACAAGCCGCCATCACTAAGGTGGACCTGTTCTTTAATTTCCTTGTTCTTTATTTTTCTGTTTTTTCGAAAATTATGCTTATGTTTACCTATGTTTGTGTCTTATGGTCATTAGTGTTTTAGTGTCTGTGCCTTAAAGTTATGAATGTCCTATGAATCCATCACCTTTCTTAAGTAAAAAATGTTCTTAATTGAAAAAGAGAAGAATTGCATGAATTCTGAATTTTATAACAGATTAATTATATTGATGTGGTGGCAATACTTTTGTTTTCTGAATGTATGCTTGAACATTGCATATGTCTTTTGAATTTGTTGTTCATGAATGTTGGCTCTTGAAAGAATGATGAAAAAGGAGACATGTTACTGAGGATCTGAAAAATCATAAAAATGATTCTTGAAGCAAGAAAAAGCAGTGAATACAAAAAAAAGAAAAAAGGGAGAAAAACGAAAAAAAAGAGAGAGAGGAAAAGAATAAAGTTGTGATCAAAGGCAAAAAGAGTGTGCTTAAGAACCCTGGACACCTCTAATTGGGGACTCTAGCAAAGCTGAGTCACAATCTGAAAAGGTTCACCCA
>NC_029781.3:80999680-81000553 GCF_000817695.3 Arachis duranensis | reverse complement strand
ACTTTTCTGGACTTTACTATGAGTTTGTGTGTTTTTCTGTGATTTCAGGTATTTTCTGGCTGAAATTGAGGGACCTGAGCAAAAATCTGATTCAGAGGCTAAAAAGGACTGTAGATGCTGTTGGATTCTGACCTCCCTGCACTCGAAGTAGATTTTCTGGAGCTACGGAAGCCTAATTGGCGCGCTCTCAACGGCGTTGGAAAGTAGACATCCTGGGCTTTCCAGCAATGTATAATAGTCCATACTTTGTCTGAGATTTGATGGCCCAAATTGGCGTTTCAAATCAGCTCAAAACTACCCGGCGTTAAACGCCGGAACTGGCACAAGAATGGGAGTTAAACGCCCAAACTAGCACAAAAGCTGGCATTTAACTCCAAGAAAAGTCTCTACACATGAAAGCTTCAATGCTCAGCCCAAGCACACACCAAGTGGGCCCGGAAGTGGATTTTTATGTAATTTACTAATTTCTGTAAACCCTAGGCTACTAGTTCTCTACAAATAGGACCTTTTACTATTGTATTTTCATCTTGGTTCTTCTGGTTCCCTCTCTGGGGCCGAAGCCAATGATCACTATTATCACTTATGTATTTTCAACGGTGGATTTTCTACACACCATAGATTAAGGTGTGGAGCTCTGCTGTACCTCGAGTATTAATGCAATTACTTTTGTTCTTCTATTCAATTCAGCTTATTCTTGTTCTAAGATATTCATTTGCACCCAAGAACATGATGAATGTGATGATTATGTGACACTCATCATCATTCTCACTTATGAACGAGTGCCTGACAACCACTTCTGTTCTACAAGCAAACAAGGCTTGAATGTTTATCTCTTGGATCCCTTGATCGGAATCTTCGTGGTATAAGCTAGAA
>NC_029781.3:80987253-80999552 GCF_000817695.3 Arachis duranensis | reverse complement strand
GCGTTGAACATTTTTACTGAGAGGACGGGATTGTAGCCACTGACAACGGTGATGCGCAATATACAGCTTGCCATGGAAAGGAGTAAGAAAGATTGGATGAAGATAGTAGGAAAGCAGAGAGACGGAAGGGACAAAGCATCTCCATACGCTTATCTGAAGTTCTCACCAATGAATTACATAAGTATCTCTATCTTTATGCCTTATTCGTGAATCATCCATAACCATTTGAATCTGCCTGACTGAGATTTACAAGATGACCATAGCTTGCTTCATACCAACAATCTCCATGGGATCGACCTTTACTCGCGTAAGGTTTATTACTTGGACGACCCAGTGCACTTGCTGGTTAGTTGTGCGAAGTTGTGATAAAGAATTGAGATTGTAATTGAGCGTACCATGTTGATGGCGCCATTGATGATCACAATTTTGCGCACAAGTAGCACGCGTTCATGTGGGTCGTGAATTCTTCATAATGATGCGTTAGCGTCAGGCACGCGTCCGCGTGCCCTGGATTTTGTGCGATTTGTGCGAAACCAGCCGCGCGCCCGCGCGACTTTCTGTTCGCATGGCTTGGGAGCCAAATTTTCATACAACGCGTTCGCGTCATGCATGCGAACGCGTGGATGGCCATATGTGCAATTGACGCGGACGCGTCAGTCACGCATCCACATGACCAAGTTTGTGCTTCTAGCACACTTCCTGCCCCAAGCCAGAACAACTCTCTGCCCAAACACTCTTTTACGTCGAATTTATAGGTCACGCGTTCACGTCAATGACGTGCCCGCATGGATGGCAAAAATCACAAACGACGCGAACGCGTGGGGTATGCGTTCGCGTGGGATCGTTTGTGCTAAAGGCTTAGTTCCGGTGCCATTCCCGCTCAACTCTCTGTCAAATTTCATTTTTCATGCACACATGATTGACGCGCTCGCGTCAATGACGCTTGCGCGTCGTGTGCCTCCTCTTTTTTTTTATATATATCCGGCTCCTGTCCTAAGATAGCTGCATGATCAGAAAATTAGCAAGAACTCAATAGAATCAAATAACTAAGAAAACTACTACTAATACGAAAATAACTAAGAATAAAAAGAAACGATCATACCACGGTGGGTTGTCTCCTACCAAGCACTTTTAGTTAAAGTCCTTAAGTTGGACATGTGGTGAGCTCTTTGTCATGGTGGCTTATTCTTGTATTGATCCAGGAATCCCCACTAATGTTTGTAATTCCAATGGCTACCGGGATCCCAAACTAGGCGTATAACGCCTTTGAGCAAGTTGAAGTAAGTGATAAGGCCCCAATAGTGTTGATTGTGGGAATGAATCCCAGGGTCCCAAACCTTGCTTTTATACCCATCTTCTTGTGTATCACTATTGTTCCCACCGGGTGGCAAGCAATCTGAATTCTCACAGAGACATCCAAACAACCTTCTAGACCTAGTCAAGTGAGCTCTACACCAATCCTTGCACTTTAATTTGGAGCATGCAACCATACTGAACCTTGCTTGACAACTCTTACCACTAACCATCTTCCTCTTACTCTCAATGCCACAAAGAGCTCTAAGTTGACCATCCGTCTCTAGTAGCCCATATTCAAGTGGGAAAGTAAGGATTAAGGATAGGAATTTTACCCACTTGAATGTTGTATTGGATGGTGATGGTGGTTTTGCAAGCTCCACTCCCTTGTGTTCTTCTTTGAATTCTTCTACCTCTTTGCAAGCTTTCTTAATTTCAACATCTTCCTCTTGGTAGCTGTCTTCTAATTCAATCTCTTCTTTATTGCTTACCAATGGCATGGGAGGTTGTGCATCTTCCTCCTTTGCTTTTGCATCTTCCTTTTCTTCCATGTGTGAGGATGAAAAGTTCTCTAGTTCACTAGAGTATAAACTCATTTGATTGATTTCTTCACTTTCTTCTATAGGATCTTGCATTATATCTCTTGGGAAGGAATTTGCTTGCTCCTCTTCCTGTGACTTGATTATTGCCTGCACATGTTTCTCTGTATTTTTGACACTTGTCTTTATATCATGTAGGCATTCTTTCATGAGGAGCTCAAGATCTGATGGTATTTGAGATGAATAGGAAGATGGTGGCTCTTGATATGGGTAGAAGGATAATAGTTCTTGATATGGATAGAAAGGTGGTGGTTCTTGGTACGAATATGGAGATGGTGGCTCTTGATATGGGTTAGAAAGGTGGTGGTTCTTGATATGGATATGAAAATGGTGGTTCTTGATATGAATATGGAGATGGTGGTTCTTGATAGTTGGAATATGGAGCGTTGAAGTTTCTTTGGTTTTGACTTTGCCAACCAAAATTTTGATAGTTCCTCCATCCACCATAATATGAATCACTACTCGGATGTGAGTAGTAACCCATGTGATCTCTCTCAATTATTTTTTTCTTAGCACAAAACACCAAAAAGGATTAAACGCACCATGTGGTAATCAGGAAAGTAAAGAAGAAAGAACAGAATTCAAAGAATTAAAATAAAACTAACTGGGAGACACCAAACTTATTTTTAGAAATTAAGAAAAATATTGGTGCTATTTATTTAAATTTTTTTAAAATAAATAATAAAATTTTTTTCGAAAATTTAAAATTTAATTAAAAAATATATATATTTTTAAAAATCATGTAATAATTAAAAAAATAAAATAAAATAAAACGAAACAGGGAAAGGGGGAGTAAACGAAAAGGAAACGTAAAGAAAAAAAGAAAAAAAATAACGTAAAGGACAAAAGAAAAAAATTAGCGTAAATTAAATATAGTGTAGAGTGAAGTAAATACCGAGTGTTTTCCTTGGTATGGGTGAGACCATTGATTTATGCCTCTCTCACCACTTTCTAAGTTTTTCATTCTCCTAATAGCTTCCTCATCTTGGTAGAATTGATAATCTTGATACTTAGGAAGCACTAGGAGTCGCAATATTAAATCTATTAACATAAAGTTTTGGCATATGTAGTTTAAATTTTTTAACGTTAACTTTTTTGTCTAATTATAATCATGTTAATTGTGAACTACAACGATTTACAAAGTTTTTGACAAAAAATTACCAAATTTTCCTTAATTTTTCTTTTGTTCTTTAATCATCTAGCATTTCATTTTTTGTGCAATATTTGAAATTTTCTGCACACCTCAGTGATTCTTAAGTTACTTGAAAATTGCTCCTTTTTTTTTGTTTTTTAGGAGTCAATATCTGCTCAAGCATTGCATGGAATTTTTGGTATTCAATATTCTAAAAACTATCAACAACAATTTGATCCTAGATGTGGAAGAAGATATGGTGTTCTTATACCACACTAGCAATCTCAATAGCCTAATTTATTTGTTCCACCACAGACTACTTAGGTTCTCCAGCCTCCTTAAATATTTTATCATATAACAACATAAACCATTAAGAAACTAATAGTAGCAGCTTTTTTGTCTTCCTTTGGAGTTGGTGTTCAATTGTTTCATGTTTTTGTCATTGTAAACAATCACCTCTGGATTGTTTTGAAACATAGAATTATGAGCTTGCATATTATATATCATTTAAGCGACATTTTTCTTGTGTGCAAACAGGTTGAACATATTGTGAGGGAGACTAAACGTTATTGAATTCATTTTTTACTTCTTTGGTACCATTATCTTTTGTCAAATTTGTTCTGAAGCAATAGAAGATTTCATAGAGTGATCATTGCTTCGGCATTGATGTTACAGATAACCTATGATTTATTCCATCATTATTTTCTTTTGGTGTTTAATTTGTAACATCCTATGATTTTTAGGAGTTTTTTGTTTTGAAGTATTGAAGCAAAAAAAAAGTGATTCACCGGTGTAATAAGAATAATCTTGCAATCTAAATTATATAACAAAATTTATTTATTCATGCTTTCTCATTTTGAATCCATTTATCTGGTGAATGAGTTAAATATTACTTTACTGTATTGGCATTCATCTTACCCCCTTTGTTTGTAGGAAAGAAAATTTTGCATCTTTACAAGTGCAAGATGAAAACATGAGTTATTATTGAATCAACAACAGATAATTGCATTCTAAATATAAAGCTCTAAAGTATTTCAAGTAAAATGGTCTTGAAAAATAAGTTTATTCATAATTGCTTTATAAACTTAAAGCTGACTATCATAGAATGACTTTTACTATGTTGGTTGCCTAAAATTGGAAGTGATTGAAATTCTGTAGGCATTGAAGTAGCAGGGAAAGGTGCAATTGGTTCTCGAAAATTGGAGTAATATTCTAGTGTAATAATTATGTAACTTTATATTTTGATTGATGTTGTACTTTGTAGCTTTATATGATTATTTGTATTAAGTTATATTATATTATATAACTTAAGATAGATTAATTATATCTTATAAATTCAGGATATGTTTGAACTTTGCTATTGCTCATTCTTTAGAATAAGTTATATTGTATCTATTATATCCAGCAATAATTAGTTACGATAATATAAAGATCACTCATAACTTATATTATTTTCAAAGTCATATAGCTGACAAATTAAAGAAAATTAGTAGACACAAAAAAAAAGAAAATTAGTAATATAGAATTGTAACATGTAGAGAAAGGATAAATTAGTGTACACTACTAGAAATTGTATAATTATCGATGCTAAAAATCGACGAAAAAAATCTTCGTCGATAATTTTCGACAGTTTGCTGTCGATAAAATAAAAAAATAAAAAATAAAAATAAAATATTAAAATCGACGACGGAGTCGTCTGTTAGTTTAAAAACTTTGAAAATTTAACTGTTAACATCGCATTGCTGACAGAGGATGGGTTGAAATATTTTTTTCCTTTAAAATCGACAAAAATGTCACCGATTTTAATATTTATTATATCGACGGCCTTTGATTGTCGATAAATTTGAACAATCAAGATCTTTTTTAAAATTATATGGATGGTTTAGATTTATTATATAAAATAGACGGCTAGGATGTTGATTTTTTTTCCAAATAAAATCGACGGTATTGCTATCGATATTTATCAAAACAAATTTTCACCCGCGTTTACTCCCTGCACCCTCGTTTCACCCCAATTCACCTCAATTTACTTCAGAAGATTCGCGCTTTCTCTATTTCACCTCTTCTCCATTTTACCAACCCTCCCTCTCCGATGCCGCCGTGCCCTTCGCTCTGCTACCACCGTGTCGTTGCTCTACTGCTCCTGCACCCATCGTTGCCCCATCACACTCACGCCGCCGTCCCCCCGTCCCTGTTTCAAATTGAAAACACGTCGTAGCACCTCCTTCTCTGTATGAATCTCCAGGTTCGGTTTTCCTTTTCTCTTTACTTTTTCTATGTTGTTTTACTTGTTTTGTAAATTGTAATTCCAAATTTCTGATTTTCGAATGGAGTTCTTCTTTTCTACTCTGCGAATTGTTGATTTCTTTCTTTTTTTTGTTCTCTTATTTTTGCCTTGGCTACACAATTGATTGAGTTTCGTTTTCTTCTCAAATTATGTGATTCATTTTGTTAAATTGTAACTTGTGAGTATGCAATTTCAGTTAATATCTTCAGCGTTTTAGAGATGTTGATTATTGAAGCAGATATGCAAACTCTCGGTGATTGTCGCTTGATCTTCATCTTCCTCTCTTCGAGTCTCAAGTAACGAGCACAAACCTTTACTATTAGTGTGATTTTTAATTTCTAATTGTTCCTCTCTTTATTAGTTTATAATATTAGAGTTTTTGTGAGTAGTCTCTGGTACAGGATATGGAAACTGCTTAGAAGAATTTCAAGCTTTGAATTTTTCTAATTTGATGCTTGTAAAACAGATGGAATGCTTTATAGCAAAACCACAGGTTAATTTTGCTTCTATTTCACTGAATATATGCACACACGTCAAGCGAAAATTGGGAAAGAGATAGCTATTTTCTCATCTGCGTCATTATCAGAGGTAATATGCAAGCCTTCTCTACAGGCCTCTGAGCAAAATTGGTTTACTCTTAGGTACGTGTCATATGAACTCCTCAATTTTCATCAACTATGTGGATAGGGTGCTATTCTATATAATTGTTCTACATCATGGCTTAACATTGAAATAGATTTCAATTATTTAATAGCATTACTCTCTTGCATATATTTTTTATTAGGATTATAATTGTAGTTTATGCAAATTGTAGGTATTAGTGATATTGAGATACATAACTATACGATAAATTTGAAAGCAAATTATAGTTAAGTTTCTTTTTCAATAACTGTGTGTTTGGTCTTTTTGTAGTGGCAGTGAAGTATGTCTCTTATCTTTTGTTAGCATTGATCTCTTAGTGGTTGAGATTCATGATTTTTTAGAGAAGGTAATGTTAACTTTCTTGCACCATTTCATTTGATCAATTTATGCAATATATTAATAAATTACTTAGGATGAATGCAAATTTTGGTGAGAAGACATTTTCAATCTTAAACATGTTTGATCAATTTATAAGATTTTTCTACACATGTGTAGATAGTCCTAGTACAATGACAATGGGTACATTTTACTTTATGACAATGGATACATTTTTCTACTTGGCCTTCTGATCCCATGTCCAATAACATGAGATCAAATTTTGGAAGTCTAGTATTTGGTGATAAAGTTATCACATTGCTATCAACCTTGATTTTGATGTTTGTCTCATACACATCAGCTGCAACTTCAGCTAATAGAGCATCACCAATGGCACCACTAGGCATAGAAGTTGGGCAGCCCAATGACAGTTTGTTGCCTTCAAAAGGGGGAACAGCATTGCCATTGGATAAATCTTTCCAAACACTAGAGTTTGATAATAAAATGCCAAATGGAAAGCCGAAGAATAAGGTTGTTCGTCCTGAGAGTCCTATACTTGATATTGCTGCTGCTCTTGACAGAAGCAAGGTAATAATAGTTTTATAGGTTCTAATAGATGTGCATTTATGTGATATTTATTCTTGCATATTCTGCTGCCTTTGATTTGCTGTAGCTGAGAAAAGTTTCAGAACAGGTTATTTCTCCAAAACCACCCAAGTTAGATGAAAGAGATTCATTGTTAGAGCAAATAAGATCAAAGGTTAGTCATACCAACTTTTATCTTTCTTTTGCATGATGTTTGTACCATTATGTATTACAAATTCTGCTTATTTTAAAAATGCAATTTTTTTAGTCCTTCAACTTGAGACCTGCTGCAGCTACACGACCCATCATGCAGGGTCCAAAAACAAATTTGAGGGTTGCTTCCATCTTGGAGAAAGCAAATTGAATTCGCCAGGTCTTTCTCTTTCTCACATGCACGTGCGTGCACAAACACACATATCATATGTGCATATGGAGGTTCTGCCAAGGCCCTAAAAATTTTATATAATCTAATCATTAAAATTGATGTAGGTTGCATTGGAGAATTTAAGTATGTTGATGACCATAGGGCTGGAAAAATCATTGTCGAATTGAACAACAGGCTTAACAAGTGTGGTGTAATCAGTCCCCGATTCGATATCGGCGTTAAAGAGATCGAAAGTTGGACTGTTAGACTCCTCCCCTCAAGACAGGTCAGCAATGTTTCCATAGTTTTGTGTTTGCATATTGTGATATTGTGCAAGACTTATGAATGCGTTTCCATAGTTTTGTGTTTGCATATTGTGGTGTATTTTTGTTTTTGATAAACTGTTGTCTTGAATTTCAATTTTGAGATGAGGTTCAGCGGTTGGAGTGGATGATATTCTTTTACTTTCATGGTAGTATGATAGCGAGAGGTGTTTTTCATGTGCACTTTGTTTGCTTAATATGACTTCTTTATCATTATTTTTCTTATACCAAAGTGTACTCCAGGATTGTTTTATGTTTTAAACTTTGAAGACTTTGATTATCAAAATGATTGACATGCTTCAGATGATGTTTTCGTTTTTATTTTTTTATTCCCATTAGACACAAAAGGTTTAGTATTTTATAGCAGATTTGTGATAGCTAACTCTTCCAAGTCATAGGTGGTTTAGAAATACACACTTTTGTCCTCATTTTAAGAGAATTTTTTATTACTGTAGTTTGATTTTGAACTTAAAACTATTATAGGATCTTCTTTCTGCTACTGATGCATATGGTTTTTGGCTCTCTGTATTAAAGAGTACTTGGTCACAGTGGAAGTGGAATGCAACCTAATGCCAGGCAATTTATGTATGCAAATTGTTATTTTAGAGCTTTCAATGCTAATATCGTAACTTTTGGAAGGGATTTTGCCCAAACACCACCGAGTGAGCAATAGGCCACGTACCAAACTCTTAGCTGTTTGTTGTAGCTTCTTTGATTCTTGTATTGTATTATCTCTCAATATAGAAACTACATGTACTTATGGGTCTGCCAGAAGTATTACTTCGTACCCAGGACTTGAATCTAAATTCTACTCCAACCAACCATTTATCGGTTGAACACTTGAACTAAATTATTTTGAATCAGTATAGTCACTTTTCATTTTTAATATATAGCTATTAAAATCGACTGCATTATTGTCGCTTTTTAAATTTAATATAGACAAAAATCGACGGCAATGTTGTCAATTTTTAATGTAAAATTGACAAAAGAAAATGAAAGATATGTCGGTAATTTAATAATTAAATTGACAGCTAATATGTCAATTTTAATTAATTAAATTTCGACACAAGTGCCGTCAATTTTAGATAATATTATCGACAACTGGTACAGGAAATTGTGATCTCAATGGCGCCAACAACTTGGTACGCACAATTATAATCTCAACTCTTTTTTACAACTTCGCACAACTAACCAGCAAGTGCACTAGATCGTCCAAGTAATAAACCTTACATGAGTAAGGGTCGATCCCACGGAGATTGTCGGCTTGAAGCAAGCTATGGTCATCTTGTAAATCTCAGTCAGGCGGATTCAAATGGTTATGGAGTTTTGATAATTAAAAGATAACTAAACATAAAATAAAGATAGAGATACTTATGTAATTCATTGGTGGGAATTTCAGATAAGCGTATGGAGATGCGTTATTCCTTCTGAATCTCTGCTTTCCTACTACCTTCGTCCAATCCTTCATACTCTTTTCTATGGCAAGCTGTATGTTGGGTGTCACCATTGTCAATGGCTATTTCCCGTCCTCTCAGTGAAAATGGTTCTCTACGGTTTCTGTACGGCTAATCAACTGTCGAATTTCTCGTCTCGGATGAAAAATACCATGCACAGATATCGTATGGCTAATCAGCTGTTGGTTCTCGATCATGTAGGAATATGATTTACTATCCTTTTGTGTCTGTCACCACGCCCTACAGTCGTGAGTTTGAAGCTCGTCACAGTCATCCCATCCCAGATCCTACTCGGAATACCATAGACAAGGTTTAGACTTTCTGGATCTCAAGAATGCTGTCAATGGATTCTAGCCTATACCACGAAGGTTCTAATATCAGATTTAGATGCCCCGTTGTCAGAGGGGAGTCTATGTGAATCGTTGATTAGAAACCCAAGAGATATACATTCAAGCTTGTTTTCATGTAGAACGAAAGTGGTTGTCAGTCACGCGTTCATAAGTGAGAATGGTGATGAGTGTCACATAATCATCACATTCATCATGTTCTTGTGTGCGAATGAATATCTTAGAATAAGAATAAGCATGAATTGAATAGAAGAACAATAGTACTTGCATTAATACTCAAGGAACAGCATAGCTCCACACCTTAATCTATGGTGTGTAGAAACTCCACCGTTGAAAATACATAAGTGAAAATAAGGTAGGCATGGCCGTGAGGCTAGCCCCCAATGTCTAAGGACTAAAAATGATCAAAGATATTCCAAAAGGTCATCCCCAGATGTCTAATACAACAGTAAAAAGTTCTATTTATACTAAACTAGTTACTAGGGTTACATAAATAAGTAAATGATGCAGAAATCCACTTCCAGGCCCACTTGGTATGTGCTTGGGCTGAGCATTGAAGCATTCACGTGTAGAGACTTTTGTTGGAGTTAAACGCCAGTTTGCAGCCTGTTTTGGGCGTTTAACTCTAGCTTGTAACCTGTTTCTGGCGTTTAACGCCAGAATAAGGCAGAAAGTTGGCGTTTGAACGCCATTTTGCATCATCTAAACTCGGACAAAGTATGGATTATTATATATTGCTGGAAAGTTCTGGATGTCTACTTTCCAACACAATTGAGAGCGCACTATTTGAACTTTTGTAGCTCCAAAAAATCTATTTCGAGTGCAGGGAGGTCAGAATCCAATAGCATCTGCAGTCCTTCTTCAGCCTCTGAATCAGATTTTTGCTCAGGTCCCTCAATTTTAGCAAAAAAATACCTGAAATCACAGAAAAATACACAAACTCATAGTAAAGTCCAGAAATGTGAATTTTGCTTAAAAACTAATAAAAATATACTAAAAAGTAGCTAGATCATACTAAAAACTATCTAAAAACAATGCCAAAAAGCGTATAAATTATCCGCTCATCACAACACCAAACTTAAATTGTTGCTTGTCCCCAAGCAACTGAAAACAAAATAGGATAAAAAGAAGAGAATATACAATGAATCTCACAATATCAATGAAACTTAGTCCTAATTAGATGAGCGGTGCTAGTAGCTTTTTGCTTCTGAACAGTTTTGGCATCTCACTTTATCCTTTGAAATTCAGAATGATTGGCATCTATAGGAAATCAGAATTTTAGATAGTGTTATTGATTCTCCTAGTTCAGTATGTTGATTCTTGAACACAACTACTTTATGAGTCTTGGCCGTGGCCCTAAGCAATTTGTTTTCCAGTATTACCACCGGATACATAAATGTCACAGACACATAACTGGGTGAACCTTTTCAGATTGTGACTCAGCTCTGCTAAAGTCCCCAGTTAGAGGTGTCCAGATTTCTTAAGCACACTCTTCTTGCCTTGGATCACGACTTTAACCACTCAGTCTCAAGCTTTTCACTTGGACCTTCATGCCACAAGCACATGGTTAGGGATAACCTGATTTAGCCGCTTAGGCCTGGATTTTATTTCCTTAGGCCCTCCTACCCATTAATGCTCAAAGCCTTGGATCCTTCTTACCCTTGCCTTTTTGTTTAAAGGGCTATTGGCTTTTTCTACTTGCTTTTTCTTTTTCTTTCTTTTTTTTCACTACTTTTTCTCGCTTTAAGAATTAATTTTTTGATTTTTCAAATTATCAATAACATTTCTCTTTGTTCATCATTCTTTCAAGAGCCAACAATTTTAACATTCATAAACTTCACTATCAAAAATATGCACTATTTAAGAATTCATTCAGAAAACAAAAAGTATTGCCACTTGGTGGATGAAATTGTGATTGCCCTCTTTGTATTTGCATGAGATTTATTTAATGGCTCTTTGGCATATGTGATCACAACTACGTTCAACTTAACCAGCAAGTGTACTGGGTCATCCAAGTAATACCTTACGTGAGTAAGGGTCGATCCCATAGAGATTGTTGGTATGAAGCAAGCTATAGTTACCTTGTAAATCTCAATTAGGCAGATTATTGGTTTAAATTTGATTAATGGAATAAATAGAAAATAAAAGGGATAGAAATACTTATGTAAATTAATAGTGGGGATTTCAGATAAGTGTATGAAGATGCTGTGCTCCTCTTGAATCTCTACTTTCCTAATACATTCATCCAATCCTTCTTACTCCTTTCCATGGCAAGCTGTATGTAGGGCATCACATAGGAATAAAGAGAATTGAATAAAAGTAATAGTAATTGTATTAAAACTTGAGGTACAGCAGAGCTTCACACCCTTAATCTATGGTGTGTAGAAACTCCACTGTTGAAAATACATAAGTGAAAGGTTCAGGCATGGCCGAATGGCCAGCCCCCTGAATGATCAAGAGACCGAATGATCAAAGACTACAAAGTCAAGAGATTAAACTGTCAAAAAGATGTCTAATACAATAGTAACTTATCATATTTATACTAGACTAGCTACTAGGATTTACATGAGTAAGTAATTGATGCATAAATCCACTTCCGGGGCCCACTTGGTGTATGCTTGGGCTGAGCTTGATCTATCCACGAGCTGAGGCTTTTCTTGGAGTTGAACTCCGAGTTATAACGTGTTTTGGGCGTTCAACTCCGGATCATGACGTTTTTCTGGCGTTTAACTCCAGACAGCAGCATATACTTGGCGTTCAACGCCAAGTTACGTCATCAATTTCCGAATAAAGTATGAACTATTATGTATTTCTGGAAAGCTCTGGATGTTTACTTTCCAACGCCGTTGAGAGCGCGCCAATTGGAGTTCTGTAGCTCCAGAAAATCCATTTCGAGTGCAAGGAGGTCAGATTCCAACAGCATCAGCAGTCCTTTTGTCAGCCTTTTTCAGAGTTTTG
>NC_029781.3:80984997-80987100 GCF_000817695.3 Arachis duranensis | reverse complement strand
TAATGAAAACATCCCTAAAAGTAGCTAGATCCTACTAAAAACTAACTAAAAACAATGCCAAAAAGCGTATAAATTATCCGCTCATCACAACACCAAACTTAAATTGTTGCTTGTCCCCAAGCAACTGAAAATCAATTAGGATAGAAAGAAGAGAATATACTATAAATTTCAGAATATCAATGAATATTAATTATAATTAGATGAGCGGGACTTGCAGCTTTTTGCTTCTGAACAGTTCCTTTGAAGTTTAGAATGATTGGCTTCTCTAGGAACTTAGAATTTTGGATAGTGTTATTGACTTTCCTAGTTAAGCATGTTGATTCTTGAACACAGCTACTTATGAGTCTTGGCCGTGGCCCTAAGCACTTTGTCTTCCAGTATTACCACCGGATACACAAATGCCACAGACACATAACTGGGTGAACCTTTTCAGATTGTGACTCAGCTTTGCTAGAGTCCCCAGTTAGTGGTGTCCAGAGCTCTTAAGCACACTCTTTTACTTTGGATCACGACTTTAACCACTCAGTCTCAAGCTTTTCACTTGGACCTTCATGACACAAGCACATGGTTAGGGACAGCTTGATTTAGCCGCGTAGGCCTGGATTTGATTTCCTTGGGCCCTCCTATCCATTGATGCTCAAAGCCTTGGATCCTTTTTACCCTTGCCTTTTGGTTTTAAGGGCTATTGGCTTTTTCTGCTTGCTTTTTCTTTTTCTTTCTATTTTTTTGCCATTTTTTTTCGCAAGCTTCTTCTTTTTCAGTGCTTTTTCTTGCTTCAAGAATCAATTTCATGATTTTTCAGATCATCAATAACATTTCTCTTTGTTCATCATTCTTTCAAGAGCCAACAGTTTTAACATTCATAAACAACAAGATCAAAAATATGTACTGTTCAATCATTCATTCAGAAAACAAAAAGTATTGTCACCACATCAATATAATTAAATTAAATTCAAGGATAAATTCGAAATTCATGTACTTCTTGTTCTTTTGAATTAAAACATTTTTCTTTTAAGAGAGGTGAAGGATTAATGGATTTTATTCATAGATTTAAGACATAGTTACTACATACTAATGATCATGAAATAAAGACACAAAACATAGATAAACACAACACTAAAAACCGAAAAATAGAAAGAAATAAGAACAAGGAATGAATCCACCTTTAGTGGCGTCTTCTTCTTGAAGGACCAACAATGTTCTTAAGCTCTTCTATGTCCCTTCTTTGCCTTTGTTGCGCCTCCCTCATTGCTCTTTGATCTTCTCTTATTTCTTGGAGAATGATGGAGTGCTCATGATGTTCCACCCTTAATTGTTCCACATTGTGGCTCAAATATTCTAAGGAGGTGTTGAGTTGCTCCCAATAGTTGTTGGGAGGAAAGTGCATCCCTTGAGGCATCTCAGGGATTTCTTCATGATGAGCTTCCTCATGCATCTCTTGAGAACTGTGAGGGATCTCTCTTGCTTGCTCCATCCTCTTCTTGGTGATGGGCTTATCATCTTCAATGGGGATGTCTCCTTCTATGATAACTCCAGCTGAGTAACATAGATGGCAAATAAGGTGAGGAAAAGCTAGCCGTGCCATGGTGGAGGACTTGTCGGCTATTTTGTAGATTTCATTAGAGATGACTGGTGCACAAAATTGCAATCACACTTTTGCAATCCCGCACAACTAACCAGCAAGTGCACTGGGTCGTCCAAGTAATACCTTGCGTGAGCAAGGGTCGATCCCACGGAGATTGTCGGCTTGAAGCAAGCTATGGTTATCTTGTAAATCTTAATCAGGATATCAGAAATTATCAGGATTGATTGTGGAAAGCAAAAGAACATGAAACGATTACTTGTTTTGCAGTAATGGAGAATAGGTTGAGGTTTTGGAGATGCTCCATCTTCTGAATCTCTGCTTTCCTACTATCTTCTTCTTCATGCACGCAAGGCTCCTTCCATGGCAAGCTGTATGTAGGGTTTCACCGTTGTCAATGGCTACCTCCCATCCTCTCAGTGAAAATGTTCAACGCACTCTGTCACAGCTCGACTATTCATCTGTCGGTTCTCAATCAGGCCGAAATAGAATCCAGTGATTCTTTTGCGTCTGTCACTAAC
>NC_029781.3:80983025-80984349 GCF_000817695.3 Arachis duranensis | reverse complement strand
AAAAGCGTATAAATTATCCGCTCATCATAACACCAAACTTAAATTGTTGCTTGTCCCCAAGCAACTGAAAATCAAAATAGGATAAAAAAAGAGAATATACTATAGACTCCAAAATATCAAGGAAACCTAGCTCCAATTAGATGAGCGGGACTAGTAGCTTTTTGCCTCCGAACAGTTTTGGCATCTCACTCTATCCCTTGAAGTTCAGAATGATTGGCATCTATAAGAACTCAGAACTCAGATAGTGTTATTGATTCTCCTAGTTGAGTATAATGATTCTTGAACATAGCTAGTGTATGAGTCTTGGCTGTGACCCAAAGCACTCTGTCTTCCAGTATTACCACCGGATACATACATGCCACAGACACATAATTGGGTGAACCTTTTCAGATTGTGACCCAGCTTTGCTAGAGTCCCCAATTAGAGGTGTCCAAGGTTCTTAAGCACACTCTTTTTTTTGCCTTGGATCACAACTTTATTTCTTTCTTTTTCTTTTTCTCTCTCTTTTTTTTTCGAAATTTTTTTTTCACTGCTTTTTTTTGCTTCAAGAATCACTTTGATGATTTTTCAGATACTCAATAACAGTTCTCTTTTTCCTTCATTCTTTCAAGAGCCAACAATTTTAACATTCTCAAAACAACAAATTCAAGAGACATATGCACTGTTCAAGCATTCATTCAGAAAGCAAAAAGTATTGTCACCACATCAAACTAATTCAACTAGTTTCAATGATAAATTTCGAAATCGTTCTTTTGTGATTAAAGCATTTTTCATTTAAGAGAGGTGATGGATTCATAGGACATTCATATCTTTAAGGCATAAAATTTCAATTTTATTAAATATGAATTTAGAACAGGACTCAAAGATAGATATAAGATGAGACTAAAATAAAATAAAAAAAAGAAAACAAAACAAAAAAATACGCATGAAAAAAAATAGGCTCCTAATGATAGAGGTTTTCACAGAGTTAGGACTCAACAACCTTGATTTTGAGAAGTGGATGCTCCCTCAACTTGAGAGGAGAACTTTTGGCGTTTCATCTCTTGGAGTTCATGCCCCTGCTTCTCTTGTTCCTTCAGCAATTTGCAGAGCATGCAGTTCTGATTCTGCTGTTCTTCCTTCAGTTGCTCCATAGTCTCTTGCAGTTTGGTAATAGATGCTTCTAGGCTGGCCCAGTAGCCAATTTCAGGGAATTCAGGGAGGAACTCCTGCGCCCTCCTTTTAATAGAGTTGTCTTGCATTTATCCTTCCATTGACTTCTTGGTGATTGGATGTTCAATGGGTATGAATTCATCTACTCCCATCTTCACCCCAGCCTCTTTAC
>NC_029781.3:80978630-80979304 GCF_000817695.3 Arachis duranensis | reverse complement strand
GTCTCAAACGCCTGCAGACACTGTGTGTCAAACACAAATGGAGTGTCAGCAGCTAGCAGGTTACTTAAAGGTTTTGCAATTTTCGAAAAATCCTTTATAAACCTTCTGTAGAATCCTGCATGCCCCAGAAAGCTTCTGATTGCCTTAACATTGGCAGGTGGTGGTAATTTTTCAATTACCTCTACCTTTGCCTTATCAACCTCTATTCCCTTGCTTGAAATTTTGTGCCCAAGGACAATTCCTTCAGTCACCATAAAGTGACATTTCTCCCAGTTTAAAACTAGGTTAGTCTCTTGGCATCTTTTCAGGACAAGTGCTAGGTGATTAAGACAGGAGCTGAATGAGTCTCCATATACTGAGAAGTCATCCATGAAGACTTCCAGGAATTTCTCCACCATATCAGAGAAGATGGATAGCATGCATCTCTGAAAGGTTGTAGGAGCATTACACAGACCAAAAGGCATCCTCCTGTAGGCAAAAACGCCAGAAGGGCAAGTGAATGCTGTTTTCTCTTGGTCCTGAGGATCTACTGCAATTTGGTTGTAGCCTGAATAGCCATCCAAAAAGCAGTAATAATCATGACCAGCTAGTCTTTCTAGCATTTGGTCTATGAATGGTAAAGGGAAATGATCCTTTCTGGTGGCTGTATTGAGCCTTCTGTAGTCAATACACAT
>NC_029781.3:80977964-80978422 GCF_000817695.3 Arachis duranensis | reverse complement strand
TTAGCACTTGAATCAGTGCTTCCTCTTCCTGTGTATTTAAAGCAGAGCTTATAATCACTGGAAAAGTTTCACCCCCTCCCAGAAATGCATACTTCAGGGATGGTGGTAGTGGTTTGAGTTCAGGTTTGGGAGGCTTATCCTCCTCCTGAGGAATTTTCGAAAATTCCTTTGTTTCCACTGATTCTTCTTGATCAGGTTGAGCATCTTTGAAGATGTCCTCAAGCTCTGATTCTAGGCTTTCAGTTATATTGATCTCTTCTACCAGAGAGTCAATAATGTCAGCACCCATGCAGTCATTTGGTGTGTCTGGATGCTGCATAGCTTTTACAGCATTCAACTTGAACTCATCCTCATTGACTCTCAGGGTTACTTCCCCCCTCTGTACATCAATGAGAGTTCGTCCAGTTGCTAGGAAAGGTCTTCCTAGAATGAGAGTTGCACTCTTGTGCTCCTCCATT
>NC_029781.3:80977454-80977734 GCF_000817695.3 Arachis duranensis | reverse complement strand
TGTCTTGGTGCAGGCACCTTCTAATGTGCATGGTATCATAAAGCTCCCTGGATCTTGAAGCTTTTCTGGTAAGCTTTTTAGAATGACTGCACTGCATTCTTCAGTGAGAAACACTTTTTCAGTTTCTCTCCAATCCTTCTTATGACTTAGATTTCTTTCATGAATTTAGCATAAGAAGGTATTTGCTCAAGTGCCTCTGCAAACGGAATCTTTATTTCAAGAGTCCTTAGATAGTCTACAAAGCGAGCAAATTGCTTATCCTATTCCGCTTGGCGGAGTT
>NC_029781.3:80977029-80977377 GCF_000817695.3 Arachis duranensis | reverse complement strand
TCAACCTTAGATGCTGCAGGTTTATTCCTTACAGAAGTGGTTGAAGAAGCCTTGTTAGAGGGATTACTGTCAGCACTCTCAGGTGTCTGATTCTCCCTTGGCGTTTGAACGCCAGGATTGGGTGGAAAATGGGCGTTTAACGCAAACTTTTCCCCCTTTTTCTGGCGTTTGAACGCCAGAACTGGGTAAGGAATGGGCGTTTAACGCCAACTTTCCTTCCCTCTCTGGCATTTGACATTCCTCTGTTATCTGCTTAGATATTTGCTATTTTGCTTGATTCAACTGTAGTTCTATGTTCTTGTTAGCAACTTTAGTTTCATGGAGCATCTCTTTAAATTCTGCTAACTG
>NC_029781.3:80972674-80973728 GCF_000817695.3 Arachis duranensis | reverse complement strand
TTTTCTAGAGGATTCTCCGGCCTTAGGTGCCATTGATGGTAGTGGAAAACAAAAAAGATTGTGCTTTGACCACACACCAAACTTAAAATATTGCTTGTTTTCGAGCAATAGAAGAAAGAAGAGAAGAAGAAGAAGAAGAGAATATGGTAGAGAGGGAGAGATGTAGGTTCGGCCTAGGTGAAGAAGAAGGGGTTTTGTTGTGTGAAAATGAAGTAGAATGGAAGGGTATATATAGGGAGAGGGGTAGTGTTTGTTCGGCCATTTAGGGTGGGAATGGGTGGGAAAATGGTTTTGAATTTTGGAAGGTAGGTGGGGTTTATGGGGAAGAATGGATGGATGTGAGTGGTGAAGGGGGTGATTGGGAAGAGGAATTGAGGTGATTGGTGAAGAGTGTTGGGAAGTGTGACATGGGGAATAGTCATCACAAAAATAGGATTAGGAGGTAAGGTAGGAATATAGTAGGTGGGGATCCAGTGGGGTCCACAGATCCTGAGGTGATCCTGTGGGGTCCACAGATCCTGAGGTGTCAAGGAATTCCATCCCTGCACCAAATAGGCATGTAAAATGCCTTTGCACACCATTCTGGCGTTTAAACGCCCATTGGTGCACGTTCTGGGCGTTCAACGCCCATGTAAAGCATGTTTCTGGCGTTGAACGCCAGTTTCATGCCTGTTACTGGCGTTCAGTGCCAGCTTTTCTTCTCTGGGCACATTCCTGGCGTTCAGCGCCAGAATGTTGCTTGTTTCTGGCATTCAGCGCCAGAATGGTGCTCTGTTTTGGCGTTGAACGCCAACCAGATGCATCTTACTGGCGTTGAACGCCAGCCTGTGCGTCCTCCAGGGTGTGAATTTTTTCTTCTACTGTTTTTGATTCTGTTTTTAATTTTTATGATTTTTTTGTGACTCCTCATGATCATGTACCTAATAAAACATAAAATAACAATAAAAATAAAAATTAGATAAATAAAATTGGGTTGCCTCCCAACAAGCGCTTCTTTAATGTCAATAGCTTGACAGTGGCTCTCATGGAGCCACAAGGTGATCAGGTCAATGTT
>NC_029781.3:80968816-80972556 GCF_000817695.3 Arachis duranensis | reverse complement strand
CAAACTTAGAGTTTGGTTGTGGGGGCTCTCCTTGACTCTGAACTGAGAGAAGCTCTTCATGCTTACTCTCTTTTGTCACAGAGGGATGACCTTGTGCCTTAAACACAAGGTAGTCCCCATTCAATTGAAGGACTAATTCACCTCTGTTGACATCTATCACAGCTCCTGTTGTGGCTAGGAAAGGTCTTCCAAGGATGATGCATTCATCCTCTTCCTTCCTAGTGTCTAATATTATGAAATCAGTAGGGATGTAAAGGCCTTCATCCTTTACTAAAACGTCCTCCACTATTCCATAAGCTTGTCTCAATGACTTGTCTGCCAATTGTAATGAGAACAAGGCAGGTTGTACCTCAATGATCCCCAGCTTCTCCATTACAGAGAGTGGCATAAGATTTATCCCTGATCCCAGATCACATAGAGCCTTTTCAAAGGTCATGGTGCCTATGGTACAAGGTATTGAGAACTTGCCAGGATCTTGTTTCTTTTGAGGTAGAGTTTTCTGAATCCAGGTATCTAGTTCACTAATGAGCAAGGGAGGTTCACTTTCCCAAGTCTCATTACCAAACAACTTGGCATTCAACTTCATGATAGCTCCTAAATATTGAGCAACTTGCACTCCAGTCACATCTTCATCCTCTTCAGAGGAAGAATAGTCTTCAGAGCTCATGAATGGCAGAAGGAGATTTAATGGAATCTCTATGGTCTCTATATGAGCCTCAGATTCCTGTGGATCCTTAATAGGAAACTCCTTCTTGCTTGAGGGACGTCCCAGGAGGTCTTCCTCGCTAGGATTTTCATCCTCCTCCTCCCTTGTGCATTCGGCCACATTGATCACATCAATGGCCTTGCACTCTCCTTTTGGATTCTCTTCTGTATTGCTTGGGAGAATACTGGGAGGAGCTTTAATGACTTTCTTACTCAGCTGGCCCACTTGTGCCTCCAGATTTCTGATGGAGGATCTTGTTTCATTCATGAAACTGAAAGTGGCCTTTGACAGATCAGAGACTATATTGGCTAAATTAGAATTGTTTTGTTCAGAATTCTCTGTCTGTTGCTGAGAAGATGATGGATATGGCTTGCTATTGCTCAGCCGAGTGCGTCCACCATTGTTAAAGCCTTGTTGAGGCTTTTGTTGATCCTTCCATGAGAAATTTGGATGATTTCTCCATGATGAATTATAGGTGTTTCCATAAGGTTCACCCATGTAATTAACCTCTGCCATGGCAGGGTTCTCAGGATCATAAGCTTCTTCAGAAGCCGCCTCTTTAGTACTGTTGGATGCATGTTGCCATCCATTCAGACTTTGAGAAATCATGTTGACCTGNAGGCCATAATAGAATATATCTAATATGGTCCATTCTGAAAACATGTCAGATGGACATCTTTTGGTCAGCTGCTTGTATCTTTCCCAAGCTTCATAGAGGGATTCACGATCTTTTTGTTTGAAGGTTTGAACATCCACTCTCAGCTTGCTCAGCTTTTGAGGAGGAAAGAATTTATCCAAGAAGGCAGTGACTAGCTTATCCCAGGAGTCCAGGCTATCCTTAGGTTGTGAATCCAACCATATTCTAGCTCTGTCTTTCACAGCAAAAGGGAAAAGCATGAGTCTGTAGACTTCAGGATCAACTCCATTCGTCTTTACAGTCTCACAAATCTGCAAGAACTCAGTTAAAAACTGGTAGGGATCTTCAGATGGAAGTCCATAAAACTTGCAGTTTTGTTGCATTAAGGCAACTAGCTGAGGTTTCAGCTCAAAGTTGTTGGCTCCAATGGCAGGAATGGAGATGCTTCTTCCATCAAACTTGGACGTTGGCTTTGTGAAGTCACCAAGCATTCTCCTTGCATTATTATTATTTTCGGCTGCCATCTCCTTCTCTTGTTTGAAATTTTCTGAAAGGTTGCTTCTGGATTGTTGTAATTTAGCTTCTCTTAATTTTCTCTTTAGAGTCCTTTCAGGTTCTGGATCAATTTCAACAAGAGTGCCTTTATCCTTGTTCCTACTCATATGAAAGAGAGAAGAAAACAAGAAAAGAAAGAGGAATCCTCTATGTCACAGTATAGAGATTCCTTGATGTTAGTAGAAAAAGAAAAGAAAGAAGAAAATAGAAGAGGGGATTCGGATATTAGGTGAATAGAGGTGAAGAGAAGTGTTAGTAATTAAATAATTAAATAGAAAAAGAAAAGAGAGGGAGAATTTCGAAAATAATTTTGAAAAAGGGGTTAGTAATTTTTGAAAATTAGAGATAAGATAAGATTAAAATTAAAATTTAAAACAATTAAAAAGAATTTTTGAAAAAGGGGTGAGATATTTTCGAAAATTAGAGAGGAAAGAGTAGTTAGTTGGTTTTAAAAAAGATAGGAAACAAACAAAAAGTTAGTTAGTTGATTGAAAAAGATATTAAAATCAAATTTTGAAAAGATAAGAAGAAAAGAAGTTAGATAAGATATTTTGAAATCAAATTTTGAAAAAGATAAAATTTTTGAAAAAGATAAGATAAAAGATAAAAAGATATATTTGAAAAAGATTTAATTTTTAAAGTGACTTAACTAACAAGAAACTACAAGATAAGATTCTAGAACTTAAAGATTGAACCTTTCTTAACAAGAAAGTAACAAACTTCAAATTTTTGAACCAATCACATTAATTGTTAGCTAATTTTCGAAAATATGATGTAAAGATAAGAAAAAGGTTTTGAAAAATATTTTGAAAAAGATTTTTGAAATTTTCGAGAAATAGAAAAAAATGAAAAAGATATAATTTTTGAAAAAGATTTTTGAAAAGATAAGATTTTTAAAATTGAAAATTTGACTTGACTTGTAAGAAACAACTAATTTTGAAAATTTTTGACTAAGTCAACTCAAATTTTCGAAAATTTGGAGGGAAATAAGGAAAAGATATTTTTTTTTATTTTTTGAATTTTTAATTATGAGAAAAAAAACACAAACATGACCCAAAACATGAAAATTTTAGATCAAAACACAAGATGCATGCAAGAACACTATGAATGTCAAGATGAACACCAAGAACACTTTGAAGATCATGATGAACATCAAGAACATAATTTTGAAAAATTTTTGATGCAAAGAAAACATGCAAGACACCAAACTTAGAAATCTTTAATGCATGGACTCTATGAATGCAAAGATGCACATGAAAAACAACAAACAACATAAAATAAGAATTCATCAAGATCAAACAAGAAGACTTGTCAAGAACAACTTGAAGATCATGAAGAACACTATTAATGCATGAGATTTTCGAAAAAAAATGCAAGAAAAATTTTAAAAGCATGCAATTGACATCAAACTTAAAAATTAATACAAGACTCAAACAAGAAACACAAAATATTTTTTATTTTTATGATTTTCTAATTTTTTTGTATTTTTATTTTAATTTTTTCGAAAAACATGGTTAGAAAAACGAAAAAGAAAAGAAAAATTTTGAAAAAGATTTTTAAAAAGAAAATTACCTAATCTGAGCAACAAGATGAACCGTCAGTTGTCCATACTCGAACAATCCCCGGCAACGGCGCCAAAAACTTGGTGGACGAAATTGTGATTGCCCTATTTGTATTTGCATGAGATTTATTTAATGGCTCTTTGGCATATGTGATCACAACTACGTTCAACTTAACCAGCAAGTGTACTGGGTCATCCAAGTAATACCTTACGTGAGTAAGAGTCGATCCCACAGAGATTGTTGGTATGAAGCAAGCTATGGTCACCTTGTAAATCTCAGT
>NC_029781.3:80957287-80968694 GCF_000817695.3 Arachis duranensis | reverse complement strand
TAGATAAGTGTATGAAGATGCTGTGCTCCTCTTGAATCTCTACTTTCCTAATACATTCATCCAATCCTTCTTACTCCTTTCCATGGCAAGCTGTATGTAGGGCATCACCGTTGTCAATGGCTACATCCCATCCTCTCAGTGAAAACGTTCCTATGCTCTGCCTCTGTCACAGCACGGCTAATCATCTGTCGGTTCTCAATCAGGTTGGAATAGAATCCCTTGATTCTTTTACGTTTGTCATCACGCCCAGCCTTCAGGAGTTTGAAGCTCGTCACAGTCATTCAATCCTAGAATCCTACTCGGAATACTATAGACAAGGTTTAGACTTTCTGGATCCTCATGAATGCCGCCATCTATCTAGCTTATACCACGAAGATTCTATTGGGGAATCAAAGAGATATGCGCCCGGCCTAAGGTAGAACGGAAGTGGTTGTCAATCACGCACGTTCATAGGTGAGAATGATGATGAGTGTCACGGATCATCACATTCATCAAAGTTAAGTATAACGTATATCTTGGAATAAGAATAAAAGAGAATTGAATAGAAAGTAATAGTAGTTGTATTGAAACTTGAGGTACAGTAGAGCTCCACACCCTTAATCTATGGTGTGTAGAAACTCCACTGTTGAAAATACATAAGTAAAAGGTTCAGGCATGGCCGAATGGCCAGCCCTCTCCATGATCAATAGACCGAATATTCAAGAGATTAAACTGTCAAAAAGATGTCTAATACAATAGTAACTTATCCTATTTATACTAGACTAGCTACTAGGGTTTACATGAGTAAGTAATTGATGCATAAATCCACTTCCGGGGCCCACTTGGTGTATGCTTGGGCTGAGCTTGATCTATCCACGAGCTGAGGCTCTTCTTGGAGTTGAATTCCGAGTTATAACGTGTTTTGGGCGTTCAACTCCGGATCATGACGTTTTTCTGGCGTTTAACTCCAGACAGCAGCATGTACTTGGCGTTCAATGCCAAGTTACGTCATCAATTTCCGAATAAAGTATGGACTATTATATATTGCTGGAAAGCTCTGGATGTCTACTTTCCAACTCCATTAAGAGCGCGCCAATTGGAGTTCTGTAGCTCCAGAAAATCCATTTCGAGTGCAGGGAGGTCAGATTCCAACAGCATCAGCAGTCCTTTTGTCAGCCTTTTTCAGAGTTTTGCTCAAATCCCTCAATTTCAGCCAGAAATTACTTGAAATCACAGAAAAATACACAAACTCATAGTAAAATCCAGAAATATGAATTTAACATAAAAACTAATGAAAACATACCTAAAAGTAGCTTGAATTTACTAAAAACTACCTAAAAACAATACCAAAAAGTGTATAAATTATCTGCTCATCACCACCACATCAAAATAATTAAACTAATTTCAAGATAAAAATTTGAGATTCAAGTACTTCTTGTTCTTTTGTAATTAAGCACATTTTCATTTAAGAGAGGTGAATGATTCATGGAACTATTCATAGCTTTAAGACATAGACACTAGACACTAATGATCATGTAATGA
The DNA here is from genome assembly GCF_000817695.3 of Arachis duranensis. Taxonomy (NCBI): domain Eukaryota; kingdom Viridiplantae; phylum Streptophyta; class Magnoliopsida; order Fabales; family Fabaceae; genus Arachis; species Arachis duranensis. Next base: position 80,967,173 of record NC_029781.3, on the reverse strand, counting down.
AGACACAAACATAGACAAACATAAAGCATCAAATTCGAAAAACAGGAAAATAAGAACAAGGAAATCAAAGAACGGGTCCACCTTAGTGATGGCGGCTAGTTTTTCCTCTTGAAGATCCAATGGGACGCCTAAGCTCCTCTATGTCTCTTCCTTGCCTTTGTTGCTCCTCCCTCATAGCTCTTTGATCTTCTCTAATCTCATGGAGAATGATGGAGTGCTCTTGGTGCTCCACCCTTAGTACTTTTGGTGCTCCTATCCTTAGTTGCACCAAATAGTTGTGTGGAGGAAAATGTATCCCCTGAGGCATCTCAGGAATTTCTTATTGAGGTCCATGAGTGGGCTCTCTTGTTTTCTCCATCCTCTTTTTAGTGATGGGCTTATCCTCTTTGATGAGGATGTCTTCCTCTATGACAATTTCAGCTGAATTACATAGGGATCACCTTTTTGTTGGCCACAACTTCATAGAAGTGGTCTTGATGGACCTTTGAAATTAATCTCTCCATCTCCCATGACTCGGAGGTGGAAGCTTTTGCCTTTCCTTTCCTCTTTCTAGAGGTTTTTCCGGCCTTAGGTGCCATAAATGGTTATGGAAAAATAAAAAGCAATGCTTTTACCACACCAAACTTAAAAGGTTTTCTCATCCTCGAGCAAAAGAAGAAAAAAAGAAGGGGGAGAAGAAGAAAATGGAGGAGATGGAGGGTGATAGAGGTTCAGAGAGGGGTGGGGTAGGTGGAGATCCTGTGGGGTCCACAGATCTTGAGAGGTCAATGACTTCTCATCCCTGCTCCTTTTAGGCGTGCAAAATTCCCTTATTGTACAATCCTGGCATTTAACGCCAGACTGCTGCTTGTTTCTGGTGTTAAACGCCAGCTTTTATTCCTTTCCTGGCATTAAACGCCAAGCTACAACCTGTTTCTGGCGTTTAACACCAGTTTGTTGCTTCTTTCTGGCGTTTAACGCCAGTCTGGTGCTTCTTTCTGGCTTTTAACACTCAAAATGGTGCCAGACTGGGCGTTAAACGCCCATTCTGCTACCCTTACTGGCGTTTAAATGCCAGTAAGTTTCTACTCCAGGGTGTGCTATTTTTAATGCTGTTTTTTATTTTTCTTTAATTTTTTTGCAGTTGTTTTCGTGACTCCACATGATTATCAACCTAAAAAAAGAAAATAACATAGATAAATAAAATTGAGTTTCCTCCCAATAAGCGCTTCTTTAATGTCAATAGCTTAACATTGAGCTCTCATGGAGCTTCACAGATGTTCAGAGCATTGTTGGGACCTCCCAACACCAAACTTAGAGTTTGAATGTGGAGGTTCAACACCAAACTTAGAGTTTGGTTGTGGCCTCCCAACACCAAACTTAGAATTTGACTGTGGGGGCTTTGTTTGACTCTACATTGAGAGAAGCTTTTCTTGCTTCCTCTCCATGGTTACAGAGGGAGATCCTTGAGTTTTAAACACAAGGTAGTCCTCATTCAATTGAAGGATCAACTCTCCTCTGTCCACATCAATAACAGCTTTTACTGTGGCTAGGAAGGGTCTTCCAAGGATGATGGATTCATCCTCATCTTCAACCTTCCCAGTGTCTAGGATTATAAAATCAGCAGGGATGTAAAGCCCTTTGACCTTTACTAGCACATCCTCTACCTGTCCATAAGCCTTTTTCATGGATTTGTCTGCCATCTCTAATGAGAATTTGGCAGCCTGTACCTCAAAGATTCCCAATTTCTCCATTACAGAGAGCGGCATTAAGTTTATGCCTGACCCTAGGTCACACAGAGCCTTCTCAAAGGTTATGGTGCCTATGGTACAGGGAATTAAAAATTTACCAGGATCCTATTTCTTTTGAGGTAATGTCTGCCTAACCAAGTCATTCAGTTCATTGGTGAGCAAGGGGGTTTATCCACCCAAGTATCATTACCAAATAACTTGGCATTCAGCTTCATGATTGCTCCAAGGTATTTAGCAACTTGCTCTTCAGTAATATCTTCATCCTCTTCAGAGGAGGAATAGTCATCAGAGCTCATGAATGGCAGAAGTAGGTTCAATGGAATCTCTATAGTCTCTAGATGAGCCTCAGATTCCTTAGGTTCCTCAATTGGGAACTCCTTTTTGTCCAGAGGACGTCCCATGAGGTCTTCCTCACTGGGATTCACATTTTCCTCCTCCTCTCTAGGTTCAGCCACACCAAGTAAGGTTATGGCCTTGCATTCTCTTTTTGGATTCTCTTCTGTATTGCTTGGGAGAGTACTAGGAAGAGTTTCAGTGACTCTTTTAGTCACCTGGCCCACTTGTGCCTCCAAATTTCTAATGGAGGACCTTGTTTCATTCATGAAACTTAGTGTGGCCTTAGATAGATCAGAGACTATGTTTGCTAAGCTAGAGGGGCTCTGCTCAGAATTCTCTGTCTGTTGCTGAGAGGATGATGGAAAAGGCTTGCTATTGCTAAACCTGTTTCTTCCACCATTATTAAAGCCTTGTTGAGGCTTTTGTTGATCCTTACATGAGAAATTTGGATGATTTCTCCATGAGGGATTATAGGTGTTTCCATAGGTTTCACCCATGTAATTCACCTCTGCCATTGCAGGGTTCTCAGGATCATAGGCTTCTTCTTCAGAAGATGCCTCTTTAGTACTGTTAGATGCATTTTGTAATCCATTCAGACTCTGAGAAATCAAATTGACTTGTTGAGTAAACATTTTGTTCTGAGCCAATATGGCATTCAGAGCATTAATTTCAAGAACTCCCTTCCTCTGAGGCGTTTCATTACTCACATGATTCCTTTCAGAAGTGTACATGAACTGGTTATTTACAACCATGTCAATGAGTTCCTGAGCTTCTGCAGGCATTTTCTTCAAGCGAATAGATCGACCTGTAGAATGGTCCAATGACATCTTAGACAATTTAGACAGACCATCATAGAATATATCTAGGATGGTCCATTCTGAAAGCATGTCAGAAGGACACTTTTTGGTCAGTTGCTTGTATCTTTTCCAAGCTTCATAGAGGGATTCACCTTCTTTCTGTCTGAAGGTTTGAACATCCACTCTAAGCTTGCTCAGCTTTTGAGGAGGAAATAACTTGGCTAAGAAAGCCGTGACCAGCTTATCCCAAGAGTTCATGCTATCTCTAGGTTGAGAGTCCAACCATGTTCTAGCTCTGTCTCTTACAGCAAAAGGGAAAAGCATAAGCTTATAGACCTCGGGATCAACTCCATTGGTCTTAACAGTATCACAGATCTACAAGAATTCAGTTAAGAACTGAAAAAGATCTTCTGATGGAAGTCCATGAAACTTGCAATTTTGTTGCATCAGAGAAACTAATTGAGGCTTTAGCTCAAAATTGTTTGCTCCAATGGTAGGGATTGAGATGTTTCTTCCATGGAAGTTAGAATTTGGTGCAGTGAAGTCACCAAGCATCTTCCTTGCATTGTTGTTGGATTCGGCCATGTCTTCTTTTTCGAGATTCTCTGTAAGGTTTTCTCTGGATTATTTTGCTTTAGCTTCTCTCAGCTTCTTCTTCAGAGTCCTTTCAGGTTCAGGATATACTTCAACAAGAATGCCCTTGTCTTTGCTCCTGCTCATATGAAAAAAAAAAAACAAAAAAGAAGAGGAATCCTCTATGTCACAGTATAGAGATTCCTTTATGTGAGAAGAAGAGGAGAGGAAAGATTCGAACACAGAGAGAGAAGAGAAGAGGGTTCCAATTATGAGTAGAAGAGAAGTGTTAGTAAATAAATAAATAGAAAGAGATGAGAGGGAGAGAATTTCGAAAATTATTTTTGAAAAATGGTTATTGCTTTTCGAAAATTAAGAGAAGAAATAAAATTAAAATTAAAATAATTAGTTAAATAAAAAGATTTTTGAAAAAGAGGAAGGTAATTTTCAAAAATTAGAAGAGAGAGAATTAGTTAGGTGGTTTTGAAAAAAGATTTTGAAATTAATTTTAAAAAGATAAGAAGTTAGAAAAAGATATTTTGATATTAAAGTTTGAAAAAGATATGATTTGAAAAAAAGATATGTTTGACAAGATATGATTGAAAAGATATGATTAAAAAGATATGATTGAAATTTATTTTGAAAAAGATTTGAAAAAGAAATTTAGAAAGATTTGATTTTGAAAATTGAAGTTGATGACTTGACTAACAAGAAACTAAAATATATGATTCTAGAATTCAAAGATTGAACCTTCTTAACAAGAAAGTAACAAACTTGAAATTTTTGAATCAATCACATTAATTGTTAGTAAAGATTTTGAAAATTTTAAATGAAATTAAGAAAAAGATTTTGAAAAACAATTTTTAAAATTTTCGAAAAACATGAAAGAAAAGATGAAAAAGGTTTGTGTTCCGAGGGTTACCTGAAACTGGAGGTCGATCTCGGATGAGATTTTCCGTACTGGTCGTAGTTGGTGTGTCCGGCAGGTGGATGACAGCCGGAGCTAGTACGTTCGACTTGTTGGACTGATGGTGCTGCTGATCCTCTGTCACCGAAGGGTGGGGGGGTACCTGGAAGGGACTCCGATGCTTAAGTTAGCAAGGGTATTAAGCAGGTTTTATGTAGAATCAGAGTATGAGTTATACCTGGGTGCCCAGCGTATTTATAATGATGAGATGTGACCTTTTGGATAAGATAAGTTAGTTATCTTATCTTATCTTTATCTTTTAGTTGAGGTCAGCGTATCTTCAATGGAACCGCTTTTATCTCTATAGGCTTGGGTTGCCCTAGGATTTGGGTCGTGTTCCTCTGTTTGGGCCCTTTACTGGGATCTCCTGTCGATTTGGCCGAGCTCTTTGAGAAGAGGTCGGCTAGTCGGACCTAAGGAGGTCGGTCGCTTTTATGCCAATCATCCCGGGTCGGGTAACTCGACCCAGGGTATGAACAGTGCCCCTGCTTGAGCTCGGTCTTTTTGTCGAGGTTGAGTTTTTTGGACTTCGGTCCTTCTATGATGAAGTCGAACTCAAGCATTTCGTCAATTTCTTCCTTATGTAGAATCTTTTGAATGTGGAATGTTTTCCTCTAAAAGCGCGCGCTTTTATATCAGCGCTTTTTTGGGAACGTGAGAAGGTTTTAATTGGCATTAATTGCCCCATTTTCTCTTGGTCTTTTATTTTGAATTTCTCAATCAAAAAACGGTTTCTCTTCTTTACTTCTTCTTCGTAACTTTTCCCTTTACTCTCTCATTTTCTGTTTTTTTCATAGCTTCTTCCGTTTGTTCTGTCGCTGCTTTCTGTGGAAGAGGGGTGATTTCCAGGTTTTTTCCTCCGCAGTTTTCCGCTTTCGAGGGGTGGCTTTGTGGCTTCTGTTCTTTCGGCTTTTGAGGTTTTCTTCTACTTTTTTCCAGGTTTATTTTTTCTTTTTTCTGTTTCCTTAGATGTGAAAAGTTTGCATTTTGTTTAGAGGAAGTTTGGGTCTTTTTGCTTTTATCATGCCTGATTGTTGCATGCTATGGAATTTCTTCGTTTTTGGTGTGAATCTTTTTCTTGTTGCTTGAATCTTTTTCTTTATGTTGTCGCCGTTTCTGCTTGTGCTTTCACTGATGATTTTTTGCTTGATTCCGAAAAAGTTTGCGTCTTTGCTATTTTTCTGCTTGGCATTTTTTGGTGTTTTTGACAATGCTTTTGCTAATAAACTGTAGAAGGGTGGCGATTTTGTGTTTTTACTTCCTTTGTATCCTTTGAGACTTTATTTTCTTTTGATGAGTGTCAGGACATGAGCTGTAGAGATTTCTTAAAAAACCTTGCTTTGTTACTGCCTCCAAGGGATGCCCCAGGACTTTTGGCTTGAGTCTTGGGGTTTTCCTTTTCTGTTTGTCCGTCTGTCGAGTTGTTTTGCCCCTCATCCGAGATGTTTTTTAAGTAATTCGCTCTTCTTTTCTTTTTGTAGGATTTAGTTGGCCTCAAGTCTTCCCGAAATAATGTTGTAGAGATGCCTTCCCAGGTCCCTGAGGGCATGGCCAATTGGGTGGACTCGATGGTTCTTATATGGGTCTCTCTGGTTGATTCTGAGTTTTGCGCACAGCTTAGGCAGTTTTATAGTGTCTGTAGTAATCCTGGTGATGAGAAGAACTATGAACTTGTCCCTCCCTCTTCTGATGAGAGAGTCTGCTTCTCTACTCGGGTTGTTGATGATCGCCCTTTCTTCTATGTTTATGACTTTTTCTTTGGTCAGCTGGGTATCTGATGAGCGGATAATTCATACGCTTTTTGGCATTGTTTTTAGGTAGTTTTTAGTAAGTTCAAGCTACTTTTAGGGATGGTTTCATTAGTTTTTATGTTAAATTCATATTTCTAGACTTTACTATGAGTTTGTGTGTTTTTCTGTGATTTCAGGTAATTTCTGGCTGAAATTGAGGGGACTTGAGCAAAACTCTGAAAAAGGCTGACAAAAGGACTGCTGATGCTGTTGGAATCTGACCTCCCTACACTCGAAATGGATTTTCTGGAGCTACAGAACTCCAATTGGCGCGCTCTCAACGTCGTTGGAAATTAGACATCCAGAGCTTTCCAGCAATATATAATAGTTCATACTTTATTCGGAAATTGACGACGTAACTTGGCGTTGAATGCCAAGTACATGCTGCTGTCTGGAGTTAAACGCCAGAAAAACATAATGATCCGGAGTTGAACGCCCAAAACACGTTATAACTTGGAGTTCAACTCCAAGAAAAGCCTCAGCTCGTGGATAGATCAAGCTCAGCCCAAGCATACACCAAGTGGGCCCCGGAAGTAGATTTATGCATCAATTACTTACTCATGTAAACCCTAGGAGCTAGTTTATTATAAATAGAACATTTAACTATTGTATTAGAAGTCTTTGATCATTCGGTCTTGTGACCACATGGGGGCTGGCCATTCGGCCATGCCTGAACCTCTCTCACTTATGTATTTTCAACGGTGGAGTTTCTACACACCATAGATTAAGGGTGTGGAGCTCTGCTGTACCTCAAGTTTCAATACAATTAAAACTCCTGAAGGCTGGGCGTGATGACAAACGCAAAAGAATCAAGGGATTCTATTCCAACCTGATTGAGAACCGACAGATGATTAGCCGTGCTGTGACAGAGCATAGGAACGTTTTCACTGAGAGGATGGGATGTAGCCATTGACAACGGTGATGCCCTACATACAGCTTGCCATGGAAAGGAGTAAGAAGGATTGGATGAATGTATTAGGAAAGTAGAGATTCAAGAGGAGCACAGCATCTTCATACACTTATCTGAAATCCCTACTATTAATTTACATAAGTATTTCTATCCCTTTTATTTTCTATTTATTCCATTAATCAAATTTAAACCAATAATCTGCCTAACTGAGATTTACAAGGTAACTATAGCTTGTTTCATACCAACAATCTCTGTGGGATCGACCCTTGCTCACGTAAGGTATTACTTGGATGACCCAGTACACTTGCTGGTTAAGTTGAACGTAGTTGTGATCACATATGCCAAAGAGCCATTAAATAAATCTCATGCAAATACAAAGAGGGCAATCACAATTTCGTCCACCAAGTGGCAATACTTTTTGTTTTCTGAATGAATTCTTAAATAGTGCATATTTTTGATAGTGAAGTTTATGAATGTTAAAATTGTTGGCTCTTGAAAGAATGATGAACAAAGAGAAATGTTATTGATAATTTGAAAAATCAAAAAATTAATTCTTAAAGCGAGAAACCAAAAATATTTTCGAAAAAATTAATAAAAATCCAAAAAAAATCATAAAATCACAAAAATCAAAAATATTTTGTGTTTCTTGTTTGAGTCTTGAGTCAATTTTTAAGTTTGGTGTCAATTGCATGCTTTAAAAATTTTTCTTGCATTTTTCGAAAACTCCATGCATTCATAGTGTTCTTCATGATCTTCAAGTTGTTCTTGGTAAGTCTTCTTGTTTGATCTTGATGTTTTCTTTTTTTGTGTTGTTTGTTGTTTTTCATATGCATTTTTCGTTTGTTAGAGTCCATGCATTAAAGATTTCTAAGTTTGGTGTCTTGCATGTTTTCTTTGCATCAAAAATTTTTCAAAATTATGTTCTTGATGTTCATCATGATCTTCAAAGTGTTCTTGGTGTTCATCTTGACATTCATAATGTTCTTGCATGCATCTTGTGTTTTGATCTAAAATTTTCATGTTTTGGGTCATCTTTGTGTTTTTCTTTCTCATAATTAAAAATTCAAAAATAAAAAAAATATCTTTTCCTTATTTCCCTCCAAATTTTTGAAAATTTGAGTTGACTTAGTCAAAAATTTTCAAAATTAGTTGTTTCTCACAAGTCAAGTCAAAATTTTCAATTTTAAAAATCATATCTTTTTCATTTTTTTCTATTTCTCGAAAATTTCAAAAATATTTTTCAAAATATTTTTCAAAACCTTTTTCTTATCTTTACATCATATTTTCGAAAATTAGCTAACAATTAATGTGATTGGTTCAAAAATTTGAAGTTTGTTACTTTCTTGTTAAGAAAGGTTCAATCTTTAAGTTCTAGAATCTTATCTTGTAGTTTCTTGTTAGTTAAGTCATTTTAAAAATTAAATCTTTTTCAAATATATCTTTTTATCTTTTATCTTATCTTTTTCAAAAATTTTATCTTTTTTAAAATTTGATTTCAAAATATCTTATCTAACTTCTTATCTTCTTATCTTTTCAAAATTTGATTTTAATATCTTTTTCAATCAACTAACTAACTTTTTGTTTGTTTCTTATCTTTTTCAAAACCAACTAACTACCTATCCCTCTCTAATTTTCGAAAATTCTCCCTCTCTTTTAAAAAAAAAATTTCTTTTTGTTTTAAATTTTAATTTTAATCTTATCTTATCTCTAATTTTCGAAAATTACTAACCTCTTTTTCAAAATTGTTTTAGAAATTCTCCCTCTCTATTCTTTTTCTATTTAATTATTTAATTACTAACACTTCTCTTCACCTCTATTCACCTAATATCCGAATCCCCTCTTCTACTTTCTTCTTTCTTTTTCAAAATTTTTACTAACATCAAGGAATCTCTATACTGTGACATAGAGGATTCCTCTTTCTTTTCTTGTTTTCTTCTCTCTTTCATATGAGCAGGAACAAGGATAAAGGCACTCTTGTTGAAATTGATCCAAAACCTGAAAGGACTCTGAAGAGAAAATTAAGAGAAGCTAAATTACAACAATCCAGAAGCAACCTTTCAGAAAATTTCGAACAAGAGAAGGAGATGGCAGCCAAAAATAATAATAATGCAAGGAGAGTGCTTGGTGACTTCACAAAGCCAACGTCCAAGTTTGATGGAAGAAGCATCTCCATTCCTGCCATTGGAGCCAACAACTTTGAGCTGAAACCTCAACTAGTTGCCTTAATGCAACAAAACTGCAAGTTTTATGGACTTCCATCTGAAGATCCCTACCAGTTTTTAACTGAGTTCTTGCAGATCTGTGAGACTGTAAAGACGAATGGAGTTGATCCTGAAGTCTACAGACTCATGCTTTTCCCTTTTGCTGTGAGAGACAGAGCTAGAATATGGTTGGAATCACAACCTAAGGATAGCCTGGACTCCTGGGATAAGCTAGTCACTGCCTTCTTGGATAAATTCTTTCCTCCTCAAAAGCTGAGCAAGCTGAGAGTGGATGCTCAAACCTTCAAACAAAAAGATGGTGAATCCCTCTATGAAGCTTGGGAAAGATACAAGTAGCTGACCAAAAGATGTCCATCTGACATGTTTTCAGAATGGACCATATTAGATATATTCTATTATGGTCTATCTAAATTTTCGAAAATGTCATTGGACCATTCTGCAGGTGGATTTATTCACCTAAAGAAAACACCTGAAGAGGCCCAAGAACTCATTGACATGGTTGCAAACAACCAATTCATGTACACCTCTGAGAGGAATTCCGTGAATAATGGGATACCTCAG
>NC_029781.3:80956408-80956767 GCF_000817695.3 Arachis duranensis | reverse complement strand
CTTGGGAAAGTGAACCTCCCTTGCTCATTAGTGAACTAGATACTTGGATTCAGAAAACTCTACCTCAAAAGAAACAAGATCCTGGCAAGTTCTCAATACCTTGTACCATAGGCACTATGACCTTTGAAAAGGCTCTATGTGATCTGAGATCAGGGATAAATCTTATGCCACTCTCTATAATAGAGAAGCTGGGGATCATTGAGGTACAACCTGCCTTGTTCTCATTACAATTGGCAGACAAGTCATTGAGACAAGCTTATGGAATAGTGGAGGATGTTTTAGTAAAGGTTGAAGGCCTTTACATCCCTGCTAATTTCATAATCTTAGACACTAGGAAGGAAGAGGATGAATGCATCATC
>NC_029781.3:80955310-80956215 GCF_000817695.3 Arachis duranensis | reverse complement strand
CAAGGAGAGCCCCCACAGTCAAACTCTAAGTTTGGTGTTGTGAGGCCACAACCAAACTCTAAGTTTGGTGTTAAGATCCCATATCCAAACTCTAAGTTTGGTGTTGGGACTATACAACATTGACCTGATCACCTTTGTGGTTCCATGAGAGCCACTGTCAAGCTATTGACTTTAAAGAAGCGCTTGTTGGGAGGCAACCCAATTTTATTTATCTAATTTTTATTTTTATTGTTATTTTATGTTTTATTAGGTACATGATCATGAGGAGTCACAAAAAAATCATAAAAATTAAAAACAGAATCAAAAACAGCAGAAGAAAAAATTCACACCCTGGAGGACGCACAGGCTGGTGTTCAACGCCAGTAAGATGCATCTGGCCGGCGTTCAACGCCAGAACAGAGCATCATTCTGGCGCTGAACGCCAGGAATGTGCCTAGAGAAGAAAAGCTGGCGCTGAACGCCAGTAACAAGCATGAAACTGGCGTTCAACGCCAGAAACATGCTTTACATGGGCGTTGAATGCCCAGAATGTGCACCAATGGGCATTTAAACGCCAGAATGGTGTGCAAAGGCAATTTACATGCCTATTTGGTGCAGGGATGGAATTCCTTGACACCTCAGGATCTGTGGACCCCACAGGATCCCCACCTACTATATTCCCACCTTACCTCCTAAATCCTATTTTTGTGATTTGTATTCCCCATGTCACACTTTCCAACACTCTTCACCAATCACCTCAATTCCTCTTCCCAATCACCCCCTTCACCACTCACATCCATCCACTCTTCCCCATAAACCCCACCTACCTTCCAAAATTCAAAACTATTTTCCCACCCATTCCCACCCTAAATGGCCGAACAAACACTACCCCCTCTCCCTATATATACCCTTCCATTCTACTTCAT
>NC_029781.3:80954374-80955060 GCF_000817695.3 Arachis duranensis | reverse complement strand
CGGAAGACAAAAGCTTCCACCTCCGAGTCATGGGAGATGGAAAGATTCATCTCCAAGAGCCATCAAGACCACTTCTATGATGTTGTGGCAAAGAAGAAGGTGATCCCTGAGGTCCCTTTCAAGCTCAAAAAGAATGAGTATCCGGAGATTCGACATGAAATCCGAAGAAGAGGTTGGGAAGTCTTAACCAACCCCATGCAACAAGTCCGAATCTTAATGGTTCAAGAGTTCTATGCCAATGCATGGATCACTAGGAACCATGATCAAAGTATGAACCCGAATCCAAAGAATTATCTCACAATGGTTCGGGGGAAATACTTAGATTTTAGTCCGGAAAATGTGAGGTTGGCGTTTCACTTGCCCATGATGCAAGAAGATGAACGTCCCTACACTAGAAGGGACAACTTTAATCAAAGGTTGGACCAAGTCCTAATGGACATATGTATGGAAGGAGCTCAATGGAAGAGAGACTCCAAAGGCAAGCCAGTTCAATTAAGAAGACTGGACCTCAAGCCTGTGGCTAGAGGATGGTTGGAGTTCATTCAACACTCCATCATTCCTACTAGCAACCGATCTGAAGTTACTATGGATCGGGCCATCATGATTCATAGCATCATGATTGAAGAGGAAGTAGAAGTTCATGAGGTCATCTCCAATGAAATCTACAAAATAGCCAACAAGCCCTC
>NC_029781.3:80953543-80954106 GCF_000817695.3 Arachis duranensis | reverse complement strand
CCATGTTTTTTATCTCTACTTCATGATCATTAGTATGTAGTAACTATGTCTTAAAGCTATGAATAAATTCCATTAATCCTTCACATCTCTTAAATAAAAAATGTTTTAATTCAAAAGAACAAGAAGTACATGAATTTCGAATTTATCATTGAATTGAATTTAATTATATTGATGTGGTGACAATACTTTTTGTTTTCTGAATGAATGCTTGAACAGTGCATATTTTTGATCTTGTTGTTTATGAATGTTAAAACTGTTGGCTCTTGAAAGAATGATGAACAAAGAGAAATGTTATTGATGATCTGAAAAATCATGAAATTGATTCTTGAAGCAAGAAAAAGCAGTGGAAAAAAAAAGAAAGAAAAAAGAAAAGCTTGCGAAAAAAATAGAAAGAAAAAGAAAAAGCAAGCAGAAAAAGCCAATAGCCCTTAAAACCAAAAGGCAAGGGTAAAAAGGATCCAAGGCTTTGAGCATCAATGGACAGGAGGGCCCAAGGAAATAAAATCCAGGCCTAAGCGGCTAAATCAAGCTATCCCTAACCATGTGCTTGTGTCATGAAGGTC
>NC_029781.3:80952228-80953456 GCF_000817695.3 Arachis duranensis | reverse complement strand
AAAAGAGTGTGCTTAAGAGCTCTGGACACCTCTAACTGGGGACTCTAGCAAAGCTGAGTCACAATCTGAAAAGGTTCACCCAGTTATGTGTCTGTGGCATTCGTGTATCCGATGGTAATACTGGAAAACAAAATGCTTAGGGCCACGGCCAAGACTCATAAGTAGCTGTGTTCAAGAATCAACATGCTTAACTAGGAAAGTCAATAACACTATCTGAAATTCTAAAGTTCCTAGAGAAGCCAATCATTCTAAACTTCAAAGGAAAAAGTGAGATGCCAAAACTGTTCAGAAGCAAAAACCTACAAGTCCCGCTCATCTAATTATAATTAATATTCATTGATATTCTGAAATTTATAGTATATTCTCTTCTTTTTATCCTAATTGATTTGCAGTTGCTTGGGGACAAGCAACAATTTAAGTTTGGTGTTGTGATGAGCGGATAATTCATATGCTTTTTGGCATTGTTTTTAGGTAGTTTTTAGTAAGTTCAAGCTACTTTTAGGGATGTTTTCATTAGTTTTTATGTTAAATTCACATTTCTGGACTTTACTATGAGTTTGTGTGTTTTTCTGTGATTTCAGGAAATTTCTGGCTGAAATTGAGCGACTTGAGCAAAACTCTGAAAAAGGCTCACAAAAGGACTGTTGATGCTGTTGGAATCTGACCTCCCTGCACTCGAAAAAGATTTTCTGGAGCTACAGAACTCTAATTGGTGCGCTCTCAACGGCGTTGGAAAGTAGACATCCAGAGCTTTCCAGCAATATATAATAGTCCATACTTTATTCGGAAATTGACGACGTAACTTGGCATTGAACGCCAAGTACATGCTGCAGTCTGGAGTTAAACGCCAGAAAAACGTCATGATCCGGAGTTGAACGCCCAAAACACGTTATAACGTGGAGTTCAACTCCAAGAAAAGCCTTAGCTCGTGGATAGATCAAGCTCAGCCCAAGCATACACCAAGTGGGCCCCGGAAGTAGATTTATGCATCAATTACTTACTCATGTAAACCCTAGTAGCTAGTCTAGTATAAATATGATAAGTTACTATTGTATTAGACATCTTTTGACAGTTTAATCTCTTGACTATTCGGTCTCTTGATCATGGAGAGGGCTGGCCATTCAGCCATGCCTGAACCTTTTACTTATGTATTTTCAACAGTGGAGTTTCTACACACCATAGATTAAGGGTGTGGAGCTCTGCTGTACCTCAAGTTTCAATACAATTA
>NC_029781.3:80951900-80952117 GCF_000817695.3 Arachis duranensis | reverse complement strand
ATGTGATGATCCGTGACACTCATCATCATTCTCACCTATGAACGTGCGTGATTGACAACCACTTCCGTTCTACCTTAGGCCGGGCGCATATCTCTTATATTCCCCAACAGAACCTTCGTGGTATAAGCTAGATAGATGGCGGCATTCATGAGGATCCGAAAAGTCTAAACCTTGTCTATGGTATTCCGAGTAGGATTCTGGGATTGAATGACTGTGA
>NC_029781.3:80942918-80951580 GCF_000817695.3 Arachis duranensis | reverse complement strand
ACCCTTCCTTTTACTAAATTTGAGGCCGACCTGTTACGGTCCGGTAATGTCGCCCCCTCTCAACTTCACCCTAATTCTTGGGGTTTCATAAAGATTTTTCAATTGTTGTGCAATGGTTTTGGTATCCCTGCTTCCCAATCTCTCTTTTTCTATCTGTTTGTCTTGACTAAGCTCGGAGTGGTAAAAAAGAAGGTAGCTTGGGTCTCCTTTTGCTCTACCCAGGGAAAGAAGGTCTTTTCCATGTTTGACGAGTCATTCCGCGATTTTAAAAACTATTTTTTCAAGGTCCGAGCTGTTGAAGGAGCTCGGCCCTTCTTTCTGGATGAAAATGACGAGCCTGCTTTTCCCTTGGAATGGCAAAAAGATGTGAGGGTGTCCCGATATACGTGGAAAAAGTTGGATGAGGCTGAGCGAGCCTTTGTGACTGTCTTGGAAGAACACTGGGGTCAACCTCCCCATCTCGACACAAAGAAATTTCTAACCAATCCCTCTCTTCTTCAAACTGAGCTGGGTATTTTGTGTTTCCTTTTTTATCTATTTATATTGCTTGTGACTGTCTTTTCTGACTTGTAGCTTACTTTCTGTTTTATTTGCAGAGGCAATGAAGAATAATGAATCCATGAAAGCTTTTAAAAGAGCGCAGAGGGCGACTGCTGCTAGAAACATCTCGGCCAAGGTGGCTGGGGAAAGATCCTCCCAAGTGTGCGTGAAGCCGTCTGTGCCGAGTTCCCCTGGGGTGAAGAAGGTGATCCCTACTCCCCAAGTTCATCTGGTGGATCCTCACCCTACTTCTGCTGCTCCTTCTGTTGCTCCTCCCAATAAAAAAAACAGCTGAGCCTTTCGACCTCAATGCTCCCGATTTTAATGCCATTAAATTTGTGGATCAGCAAATCGGTCCCTATGGTACCCTCTCCATGGACAATGTGTCCATCCTTCATCATTTGGAATTTATGGCCCGAAATAACGTAAAGATGGCGTATATGGCGGTTGCTATATACCAGACTGCTCATAATCTTCCTCTCCACACCACCAAAGCATTTATGGAGGAGGCAAAGCAGGAGTTTGACCGGATGAGGGAGCTGAAGGAGGAACTTGAAGTAAAGGTGACCAAGTTGGAGAGGGATCTAGAGAACGAGAAGGCGAGTTCCCTTTCACTGGAAGCTTCTTTGAGGTTGGCCGAGGACACAGCCATGATGCATAAAGAGAGTTACGTTACGTCTTATCGGGAGGTGATGTGCCTGAGGGGGGAGTTGGACAATGCCCGGAAAGATTATTCTGAGCTCCAAGGTCATCTCGTTGGCAGCGTGACTACTGCTTACGAGAACTTGAAGGAGCAAGTTCGGGTCATTGCTCTCGAGGCTGATCTCACCCCTTTCAGCCTGGACAACGTTGTCAGGGATGGCAAGATTGTCCCTGATGACGAGGGTGATGATGATGCTGATCCTCCCCTTGTGTCCTCTGCCAAAGTGTCGACCTCTTCTACTCCTCCAGTTGCACCTGATTCGAATTGCCAAGTTCTGAACCGGGAGGATGGAACTATAGACGCTGTGCCTATTCAGACTCGTCCTCCTTCTCCTTGTCCTGATGCTGCCAAGAAGGCTCCTGATGCTTGCTGATCTCTTTCTGGATATTTATGTAGTTGGCCTGGCTTGTGAGCTCTTAAAACTTTTTGTTTATTTGCTGACGTTTTCTAGTTGCTTGTTTTAGCAACTTTTATTTTGAAAAACAAAGAGTAGCTTGCTATCCTTTTAAGGTAGGTTTTGTTGGCCTCCGAGGCTTTATAACTTTGTAGATTATTTCAAGGTTTTTGACTTGTTATCTCTTCTGTTTTCTGAGAATGTTGGAACCTTGCAGCTCGACCTCTTTGGATTGCTTTGTACGTATTATTTATAGCTTGGATCCTTTGAGGTTGTGTCTGTGTGGGTCCGACTTGTTTCTCGGTTTTCTCACTTTTGTACGTATTTTTAGCGATTCGTAACCGATTCCTTTGCGTTGGTCCCCTTCTAAGTTATTTATGTAATCCCCTTTCTTGGACCTTTGTCAGGTCTCTTTCAGGGATTACTTTTATAACTTTGTTTTGTAGGAAACCGACTTCGTTAGGTCGATCTCTTTCTAAGTTATTTTTGTAATCCTCTTTCTTAGACCTTTGTCAGGTCTCTTTCAGGGATTACTTTTATAACTTTGTTTTGTAGGAAACCGACTTTGATAGGTCGATCTCTTTCTAAGTTAAAGTAATCCTCTTTAGTAGGGTTGGCCAGACCTCTTTCCAGGGTTTACTTATAACTTGGGTTGACTTGGTCCGACTTCTGAACGTCGGCCAGTCTTTAAGTTATTATTTTAGCTATCTGTAAGACCTCGTCAGGTTCTTTTTTGGATTGCTTTCGATAACTTCTTATATTATTCTGTGTTCATCTTTGCCGATTTGTAGAAAGTGGTTGGCATCTTTAGATCGTCTTTTGGGTGAATCGCGTTTTCACCTTTATCGGACGGTTATCTTTATCGTGATCGTGCAGTGAAATTGTTTTTCACTTTCTACCGATCTGTTGCTTTATAATCAGACGATGAATACTTCAGACTAATGCGTCTTGAAATCTTGTAGAATATCTAAATAAATTTTATTTAAAGAAAAGTGCGAATATATACATGTGGGAATTTTTTCATCCTTTTAAGTCAGATAGTGTCTAGGTCTCAACCTGGTGCCTCATTAAAAAACCTTTTTAGGAAAAAGAGTGCATCCAATAATGAGATCCTTTACCTTTTCTAACTGTAGTACCTTCTTAGGTTGTAGGCGTGCCATGATCTGGGAAGCTCTCGTCCATCGAGTTCGGACAATCTGTAGTAGCCCTTCCCAAGTACTTCTATAACTCGGTAGGGTCCTTTCCAGTTTGCTGCCAGCTTTCCTTCTCCTGGTCGAGTTGTTCCAATATTATTTCGGATTAGGATAAGATCATTCTCTGCAAAACTTCTCGGTACTACCCTTTGATTATATCTGGAAGCCATTCGGCGCTTTAGAGCTTCCTCCCTGATCCGAGCTCTTTCTTGGATTTCAGGTAGTAGGTCGAGCTCTTCCCTCTGAAGTTGGGAGTTTGCTCCCTCATTGTAATGAACTACTCTAGGCGATCTTTCCTCAATCTCTACTGGAATCATTGCCTCTATTCCGTATGCTAACCGGAAGGGGGATTCCTTTGTTGTGGAATGTGGCGTCGTTCGATATGCCCATAGGACCTGTGGAAGCTCTTCTGCCCAGGCTCCCTTTGCATCTTGTAATCTCCATTTTAACCCGGCCAATATGACTTTGTTGGCGGCTTCGGCCTGTCCATTGGCCTGTGGATGTTCGACGGAGGTGTACTGGTGCTTTATATTCAAGTCGGCTACTAGTTTTCTGAAGACTGCATTTGTGAATTGAGTGCCATTGTCTGTGGTTATTGAATATGGAACTCCGAACCTTGTGACAATGTTTCTATATAGAAATTTCTGGCTTCTTTGGGCGGTGGCGTTGGCTAGGGGCTCTGCCTCGATCCACTTTGTAAAGTAATCTACCCCTACTATGAGAAATTTAACTTGTCCTGATCCCTGGGAAAAGGGGCCGAGAAGACCGAGTCCCCATTTTGCAAACGGCCAAGGCGAAGTCACGCTGATGAGCTTTTCTAGCGGGGCGATGTGAAAGTTGGCATGTTTCTGACATGGTGGACATGTCTTTACAAATTCTGTGGCTTCTTTCTGTAATGTTGGCCAATAGAACCCTACCCGGAGTACTTTTTTGGCGAGGGCCCGTGCTCCGAGATGATTGCCACAAATGCTGCCGTGCACTTCTTCTAACACTTCCTTTGTGTGGGAGGTCGGCACGCATTTTAATAATGGTACTGAGATCCCTCTTTTGTACAGGATGTTGTTTATGATGGTGTAGTACTGTGCCTCCCTTTTTAGCCTCTTTGCCTCCTTTTCTTCTGTGGGGAGTGTTCCTGTTTTGAGGTAGTTGATTATAGGGGTCATCCATCCTTGGTCCTGGTTTACTATGGCTAGGACTTTTTCCTCTTCCGAGATTGACGGGTTCTGTAACATTTTCTGGATGAGGCTTCTATTGTTGCCCCCTGGTTTGGTGCTGGCTAGTTTCGAGAGTGCGTCAGCTCGGGCATTTTGTTCGTGGGGTATGTGGCAGATCTTATATTCCCTGATTTGTCCGAGCTGTTCCTTGGTCTTATCCAAATACTTTTTCATGGTGGGATCTTTGGCTTGGTAGCTCCCTATTATTTGTGATGTGACCACTTGTGAATCGCTGTAAATGTTGAGTTTTTGAGCTCCCACCTCTTCAGCCAGCTTCAAACCAGCTAACAATGCTTCATATTCCGCCTGGTTATTTGAGGCCGGGAACTCGAACTTGAGGGAGAGCTCAACTTGGGTTCCTTGGTTGCTTTCTATTATTACGCCTGCGCCGCTTCCAGTTTTATTTGAAGAACTGTCCACATAGAGATTCCATTCTGTGAGAGTTTCCAGGGCATCTGTGAATTCTGCGATAAAGTCGGCCAGATACTGTGATTTGATGGCCGTCCGAGCTTCATATTGGAGGTCGAACTCTGACAGCTCGACTGCCCATTGTAGAATTCTGCTTGCTAAATCTGTTTTCTGCAATATTCCTTTTAAGGGCAGGTTAGTTCGAACCTTAATGGTGTGAGCTTGGAAGTAAGGGCGGAGTCGTCGGGATGTTAAAATGAGAGTATAGGCGAATTTTCTATTTTTTGGTAGTTCAGCTCGGATCCCTGTAGTGCTTTGCTAATGAAGTTGACGGGTTGTTGTCCATTCTCGTCTTCTCAGACTAGTGCTGAGGCTATTACCCGGCTTCCTACTGCGAGATATAATATGAGTGGTTCTCCTTCTCGTGGTCGAGATAGGATATGTGGCCGTCCTAAGAACTTCTTAAAGTCTTGGAAGGCTTGCTCACATTCTGTTGTCCATTTGAACTGTTTTCCCTTTCTTAAAGTAGCGTAGAAGGGGAGAGATCTTATCGCAACTCCTGCTAAGAATCGGGATAGGGCGGCCAATCTCCCGTTGAGTTGCTGTACTTCTTTGACACATGTTGGGCTCTTCATGTTGAGTATGGCCTGACATTTGTCTGGATTTGCTTCAATTCCTCTTTGTGTGAGCATGAAACCTAAGAATTTGCCCGCTTCTACTGCAAAGGTGCATTTCGCGGGATTGAGTCGCATGTCATGCTTTCTTATCGTGTCGAACACTTGGGCCAGGTCGGACAATAATGTCTCTTCGCTTTGTGTTTTTATTAGCATGTCATCCATGTAGACTTCCATGACCTTTCTGATGTGATCCGAGAAGACTTTATTCATTATCCTTTGATAAGTAGCTCCTGCGTTCTTGAGACCGAAAGGCATCACAATGTAGCAGTAGTTTGCTTTCGGTGTTAAGAACGAGGTCTTTTCTTGATCTGGTGGATACATGGGGATTTGGTTGTACCCCGAGTATGCATCCATAAACGAGAGATATCTATATCCGGAGGAAGTATCTACCAGAGTGTCAATACTTGGGAGTGGGTATGGATCTTTTGGACAAGCTTTGTTGAGATCGGTGTAATCGGTGCACATTCGCCACTTCCCATTTGATTTTTTCACTAAGATGACGTTGGCTACCCATAGTGGGTATTTGACTTCTCTTATGAATCCTGCTTCCAGTAGTGCTTGTACTTGTTCTTTCACAGCCTGGGATCGCTTTGGCCCAAGTTTTCTTCGTCTCTGCTGTACCGGCCGAGATCTTGGGTAGACCGCCAACTTATGACTCATTAGCTTAGGGTCTATTCCTGGCATGTCTGTGGCTTTCCACGTGAAGAGATCAACATTATCTCGTAAGAATTGTATTAGTAATTCTTTTGAATCTTCTCTTAGGATTGTGCCGATATTAGTTGTTTTTTCCGAAGTATCCTCGATCTGAATCTTCTCTATCTCACCTTCTGGCTGTGGACGAAACTCTTCTTGTCGTTGGACTCCGCCTAGCTCGATTGTGTGGAACTCTTCTCCTCCGCCTCTGAGCTTTAGGCTTTTGTTATAACAGTAATGTGCCATCTTTTGATCTGCTTTTATCGTGGCTATTCCTTTCGTAGTGGGAAATTTCATACATAGATGTGGGGTCGAGACTATTGCGCCAAGTTGGTTGAGTGTTATCCGACCTATGAGAGCATTGTAAGCTGAACTTACATCAACCACGATGTAGTCTATTTTGAGGGTCCTGGATTGGTTCCCTTTTTCGAAGGTTGTATGTAGTGGTATGTATCCCAGTGGTTGAACCGGGGTATCTCCTAGTCCGAACAGACTGTTTGGATATGCTTTAAGTTCTTTTTCTTCTAAGCCGAGTTTATCGAAGGCTGTTTTGAATAAGATATCGGCAGAACTCCCTTGGTCTATTAAGGTGCGGTGTAGATTGGCGCTTGCCAATATGATGGTATTGACCATGGGATCATCGTGTCCTGAGATGATGCCGGAGGCGTCCTCTTTAGTGAATGTTATTGCCAGGATGTTGAGTGCTTCCTCCTTTCCTTCGACATGATATACTTCTTTGAGATATCTTTTGCGAGATGATTTGGAGATCCCACCTCCTGTGAATCCGCCATGTATCATGTGGACGTGTCTCTCTGGTGTCTGAGGTGATCGTTCGGTTCGTTCGGTATCTTCATCCCTTCGTCTCTTTCTTTGATTATCATCTCGGGTGGCCAGAAATCGATCTAATTTTCCTTCTCTCACCAATTTTTCTATGATATTTTTTAAGTCGAAGCATTTGTTTGTGGAGTGTCCTCGGACTCGATGGTATTCACAATATTCCTTCCGGTTTCCTCCTCCCCCTTTGCCTTTGAGTGGCCGTGCTGGGGGGATTTTTTCTGTATGGCAGACTTCTTTGTATATCTCAACCAGGGATGCCCTAAGAGGAGTGTAATTATGGTATTTTTTATTTTCTCCCCTTGTCGATCTTATTTTCTCTTGGATTCCTTGTCTTTGTCTCGGTAGGAGGCCCCCAATTTTGAGGTCTCTCTGAACCGAGCGTTTTCTTCCATGTTGATATATTTTTCTGCTCGTTCCTGTACTTCGTCTAAGGAGGTCGGGTACTTTTTTTATATAGACTGGCTAAAAGGTCCCTCTCGTAGGCCGTTGATGAGTCCCATGATGGCGGCCTCTATTGGTAAACTTTGTATGTCCATGCAGGTTTTGTTGAATCTCTCCATGTAGTTGCGGAGGCTCTTCTGATCTCCTTGTTTGATCCCTAGTAAGCTGGGGGTGTGCTTGGCCTTATCTTTCTAAATGGAGAATCTGGCTAGGAATTTTTTAGCTAGATCATCAAAGCTTGAGATGGACTTTGGGGGTAGGTTGTCGAACCATCGGATTGCTGTCTTTGTGAGAGTTGTTGGAAAGGCTTTACAGCGAACAACATCTGGGGCGTCGGTAAGGTACATTCTGCTTCTGAAGTTGCTGAGGTGGTGGTTGGGTCCGTGGTGCCATCATACAGGGTCATATCCGGGAGTTTGAAGTCTTTTGGAATTTTGGTTTTCATGATTTCCCTGGTGAACGGGTCTTCCTCTTTGCGTGAATTTTCTTCGAGATTGGCCCGAGGGGCTTTTAATTTAAGATCGGCTTCCAATTGCTGTAGTTTTTCTTCAAATTCTCGACGTCGCCGCACCTCTCTTTATAGATCTTTTCCGATTTCTCGTTGTTGTTGGGTTTCTTTTTAAAGTTGTTTTAGGCGATCTAGGAGCACTTCTATTGCCCCCGAATTTGGTGAGTCTTTGTCCTTGTTGGTTTCCGGGTTATCTTGCAGCGTGACATCCGCGTTCTTGTGCGGTGTTCTATCTTCCAGACCTGAATCGTGGTCGTTGTCATGGTCGTCCGCCATGGTGATGGGATGACTTTCAGGTCCCCGACAACGGCGCCAATATTCCGAGGGTTACCTGAAACTGGAGGTCGATCTCGGACGAGATCTTCCGTACTGGTCAAAGCTGGTGTGTCCGGCAGGTGGATGACAGCCGGAGCTGGTACGTCCGACTTGTTGGACTGATGGTGCTGCTGATCCTCTGTCACCGAAGGGTGGGGGGTACCTGCAAGGGACTCCGATGCTTAAGTTAGCAAGGATATTAAGCATGTTTTATGTAGAATCAGAGTATGAGTTATACCTGGGTGCTCCAGCGTATTTATAATGATGAGATGTGACCTTTTGGATAAGATAAGTTAGTTATCTTATCTTATCTTTATCTTTGAGTTAGGTCATCTTATCTTCTGGGGAACTGCCCTTATCTTTCTAGGCTTTAACCGCCTTTAGATTGGGCTGTGTCCCTTTATTTGGGCCTTCTTGGGCCTCTATAGCAATTTTGGCCCTCCTGTCGATTTGGCCGAGCTCTTTGAGAAGAGGTCGGCTAGTCGGAACTAAGGAGGTCGGTCGCTTTTATCGCCAATCATCCCGGGTCGGGTAACTCGACCCAGGGTATGAACAGTTTGATTTTTGAAAAAGATTTGAAAAGATAGGATTTTTAAGATTGAAATCTTGACTTGACTAACAAGAAACAACTTATTTTAAAATTTTTTGACTAAGTCAATGGTGCACGAAATTGCAATCACACTTTTGCAATTCCACACAACTAACCAGCAAGTGCACTAGGTCGTCCAAGTAATACCTT
>NC_029781.3:80940669-80942767 GCF_000817695.3 Arachis duranensis | reverse complement strand
GGAATAGAATCCAGTGATTCTTTTGCGTCTGTCACTAACGCCCAGCCTTCAGGAGTTTGAATCTCGTCACAGTCATTCAATCCTTGAATCCTACTCAGAATACCACAGACAAGGTTTAGACCTTCCGGATTCTCTTGAATGCCGCCATCAGTTCTAGCTTATACCACGAAGATTCTGATTAAAGAATCCAAGATATATCTACTCAATCTAAGGTAGAATGGAGGTGGTTGTCAGGCACACGTTCATAGGTGAGAATGATGATGAGTGTCACGGATCATCATATTCATCAAGTTTAGGAACAAGTGATATCTTAGAATAAAAGCAAGCGTGATTGAATGAAAAACAGTGGTAATTGCATTAATCCATCAAGACACAGCAGAGCTCCTCACCCCAACCATGGGGTTTAGAGACTCATGCTGTAGAAGATACAATGAGAAACGTGTAAAGTGTCATAAGGTACAAATACAATATCAAAAGGTCCTATTAATAGTGAACTAGTAACCTAGGGTATACAGAAATGAGTAAATGACGTAAAAATCCACTTCCGGGGTCCACTTGGCATGTGCTTGGGCTGAGCATTGAAGCTTTCGTGTGTAGAGACTTTTTCTGGAGTTAAACATCAGCTTTTATGCCAGTTTGGGCGTTTAACTCCAATTTTTGTGCCAGTTCCGGCGTTAAACACCGGGAATTCTGAAGCTGATTTGCAACGCCAGTTTGGGCCATCAAATCTCGAGCAAAGTATGGACTATTATACATTGCTGGAAAGCCCAGGATGTCTACTTTCCAACGAAATTAAGAGCGCGCCAATTGGGCTTCTGTAGCTCCAGAAAATCCACTTCGAGTACAGGGAGGTCAGAATCCTACAGCATCTGCAGTCCTTTTCAGCCTCTGAATCAGATTTTTGCTTAGATCCCTCAATTTCAGCCAGAAAATACCTGAAATCACAGAAAAACACACAAACTCATAGTAAAGCCCAGAAAAGTGAATTTTAACTAAAAACTAATAAAAATATAACAAAAACTAACTAAAATTCACTAAAAACATACTAAAAACAATGCCAAAAAGCGTATAAATTATCCGCTCATCACAACACCAAACTTAAATTGTTGCTTGTCCCCAAGAAACTGAAAATCAGAATAGAATAAAAAGAAGAGAATATACTATAGACTCCAAAATATCAAAGAAACTTAGCTCCAATTAGATGAGCGGGACTAGTAGCTTTTTGCTTCTGAACAGTTTTGGCATCTCGCTTTATCCTTTGAAGTTTAGAATGATTGGCATCTATAGGAACTCAGAACTCAGATAGTGTTATTGATTCTCCTAGTTAAGTATGATGATTCTTAAACATAGCTACTTTATGAGTCTTGGCTGTGGCCCAAAGCACTCTATCTTCCAATATTACCACCGGATACATACATGCCACAGACACATGACTGGGTGAACCTTTTCAGATTGTGACTCAGCTTTGCTAGAGTCCCCAATCAGAGGTGTCCAGGGTTCTTAAGCACACTCTTTTTGCATTGGATCACAACTTTATATATTTTTCTTTTTCTCTTTTTTTTTGTATTCACTACTTTTTCTTGCTTCAAGAATCAATTTGATGATTTTTCAGATCCTCAATAATAGAAAATAGAATTTTAAATTACTCTAAAATAGACTCTTAATGATAGAAATTATCACAAAGTTAGAACTCAACAACCTTGATCTTGAGAAGTGGACGCTCCCTTAACTTGTGGGGTATTTGATCCTTCAAGGGAGAGCTTTTGGCGCTTCAACTCCTGTAGCTCACGCCCTTGCTTCTCTTGTTCTTTCAGAAATTTACAGAGCATGCAGTTTTAATTCTGCTGTTCTTCCTTAATTTGTTCCATAGCTTCTTGCAGCTTGGCAACAGATGCTTCTAGATGAGTCCAGTAGTCAATTTCAGGAAGTTCAGGGAGGAACTCCTGCACCCTCCTTTTGATAGAGTTATCTTGCATTTGTCCTTCCATTGACCTCTTGGTGATTGGGTGCTCAATTAGGATGAATTCATCTACTCCCATCCTCACCCCAGCATCTTTACATAGCAAAGAGATTAAGCTTGGGTAAGCTAGTTTGGCTT
>NC_029781.3:80940350-80940595 GCF_000817695.3 Arachis duranensis | reverse complement strand
AATCCACTTGGTTCCAGGGAGGCATATGTCCTCTAGAACTTGATCCAACCCCTTATCTACTCTCACCATTCTCCTATTAAAGGATTCTGGATCATCTTGTAGTTGAGGTAATTTGAAGACCTCTCTTATTTTGTCCAGATGGAAGTAAATAATTCTCCCTATGTCCATGGTTCTGTAGGTATGAAAAGCGGTTCCAGTCATTCTCTGCTTATCTGTCAGCCACAGATTTGAGTAGAATTCCTGAA
>NC_029781.3:80938843-80940082 GCF_000817695.3 Arachis duranensis | reverse complement strand
TTTCCTTTGGGAGCCATGATCTTGATGAGCCTTAACTTAGTAATCACGGAAAAACACACCAAACTTAGAGGTTTGCTTGTCCTCAAGCAAATATAAAAGGAAAGAGGAGAGAGGAGGAGAGCAAATTCAAATGGTGGGGAAGGGGGGTGTGGCCGAACATATATTTATAAGGAAGGGGGAGAGATTTCGAAAATTTTGAAGGAGATTTGAGAAGATATGGGAAGAATTTGAGAGATATTTGAGTTTTTTTAAAGAAGATTTGGAAAGGATTTGAAAGAGATTTGAAGAATGATTTTAATTTTGAAAATTTGAAGGTGAATGATGAAAGTTTGAAATGTGTTTATGTAGAAAATTATGGATCAAAATAGGAAAGTTTGAAAAAAAATTGAAGTGGAAAGCAAAATCTCTGTCCCCCACCTTTCTAGCGTTAAACGCCCAGAATGGTATCCATTCTGGCGTTTAACGCCCAAATGTTGGCCAATTTGGGCGTTTAACGCCTAGTCAGGTACCCTGGCTGGCGTTAAACGCCAGAAACCCCTTCATTACTGGGCGTTTTGCTAAACACCCAAGATGCTGCACACCTGGCGTTAAATGCCCAGAATGGTGCCCATTTTGGCATTTAACGCCCAAAATGGCACCTTTACTGGCGTTAAATGCCCAGAATGGTGCCCATGCGTTTAACGCCCAAAGTACCCCTTACTGGCGTTTTTTCGCCAGCAAGCTCCTTTTCTCTGCTTTTTGCACTGAATCCTTCTGTAACTCTATGAATTCCTTCAATTTTGATGATTGTCCTTTGAGAATATGTATCAAACTTTGATTAAACAAAACAGATAACCTGCTAATGACTGGGTTGCCTCCCAGCAAGCGCTTCTTTATTGTCTTTAGCTGGACCTTCACTGAGAATCATTCAAGCCTCAGTTTTGAGCATTCTTGCTCAAAATTGCTTTCAAGATAATGCTTGATCCTCTGTCCATTAACAATGAACTTTTTGTCAGAATCAGTATCCTGAAGCTCAACATATCCATATGGTGACACTCCTGTAATCACATACGGACCCCTCCACCGGGATTTAAGTTTTCTTGGGAACAGTTTGAGCCTAGAGTTGAAGAGCAGAACTTTTTGTCCTGCTCAAAGACTCTGGATGACAACTTCTTGTCATGCCACTTCTTTGCATTTTCCTTATAAATCTTTGCATTTTCAAAGGCACTGAGTCTAAATTCATCTAACTCATTTAGCTGG
>NC_029781.3:80937184-80938789 GCF_000817695.3 Arachis duranensis | reverse complement strand
TGTTCTGTATGCCCACAGAGCATCATCCAAGCTCTTTGCCCAATCTTTTCTGCGGGCAATTACAGTTCATTCTAGTATTCTTTTTAGCTCTCTGTTAGAGACTTCAACTTGCCCATTTGTCTGTGGATGATACGGAATTGCTACTTTGTGGCTAATTCCATATCGGACCATAGTAGAGTATAGCTGTTTGTTGCAGAAATGAGTGCCTCCATCACTGATTAGGACTCTAGGAACACCAAATCTGCTGAAGATGTGTTTCTAGAGGAATTTCAGCACAGTCTTAGTATCATTAGTGGGTGTAGCAATTGCTTCTACCCATTTAGATACATAGTCCACTGCCACCAGAATGTAAGTGTTTGAGTATGATGGTGGGAACGGACCCATGAAGTCAATACCCCATACATCAAACAATTCAATCTCTAAGATCCCTTGTTGAGGTATGGCGTATCCATGAGGCAAGTTACCAACTCTTTGACAACTGTTATAGTTACGCACAAACTCTCGGGCATCTCTATAGAGAGTAGGCCAGTAGAAGCCACATTGGAGGACCTTAGTGGCTGTTCGCTCACTTCTGAAATGTCCCCCATACTGTGATCCATGGCAGTGCCACAGGATCCTTTGTGCTTCCTCTCTGGGTACACATCTCCGGATCATTTCGTCTGCATATCTCTTAAAGAGATATGGCTCATCCCATAGGTAGTACATGGCATCTGAAATTAATTTCTTTCTTTGCACCCTGCTGTACTCCTGGGGTATGAACCTCACAGCTTTATAATTTGCAATATCTGCAAACCATGGAGCTTCCTGAATGGCAAAGAGTTGCTCATCTGGGAAAGTCTCAGAGATCTCAGTAGAAGGGAGGGACACCCCAGCTACTGGTTCTATTCGGGACAGATGATCAGCTACTTGGTTCTCTGTCCCTTTTCTGTCTCTTATTTCTATATCAAACTCTTGCAGAAGCAGCACCCACCTTATGAGCCTGGGTTTTGAATCCTGCTTTGTGAGTAAGACTTGGCTTTCAGGGTCTCAAATGCCTGCAGACACTGTGTGTCAAACACAAATGGTGTGTCAGCAGCTAGCAGGTTGCTCAGAGATTTTGCAATTTTTGAAAAATCCTTTATAAACCTTCTGTAGAATCCTGCATGCCCTAGAAAGCTTCTGATTGCCTTAACATTGGCAGGTGGTGGTAATTTTTCAATTACCTCTACCTTTGCTTTATCCACCTCTATTCCCTTGCTTAAAATTTTGTGCCCAAGGACAATTCCTTCAGTCACCATAAAGTGACATTTCTCCCAGTTTAAAACTAGGTTAGTCTCTTGGCACCTTTTTAGGACAAGTGCTAGGTGGTTAAGACAGGAGCTGAATGAGTCTCCATATACTGAGAAGTCATCCATGAAGACTTCCAGGAATTTTTTCACCATATCAGAGAAGATGGATAGCATGCATCTCTGAAAAGTTGCAGGAGCATTACACAGACCAAAAGGCATTCTCCTGTAGGCAAACATGCCAGAAGGGCAAGTGAATGCTATTTTCTCTTGGTCCTGAGGATCTACTGCAATTTGGTTGTAACCTGAATAGCCATCCAAAAAGCAGTAATAATCATGA
>NC_029781.3:80936446-80937003 GCF_000817695.3 Arachis duranensis | reverse complement strand
TACTGTCATGCCTCCCTTCTTGGGGACAACTTGGACAGGGCTCACCTAGGGGCTATCAGAAATGGGATAAATAATCCCAGCCTCTAGTAATTTAGTGACCTCTTTCTGCACCACCTCCTTCATGGCTAGATTTAGCCGCCTTTGTGGTTGAACCACTGGTTTGGCATTATCCTCCAATAGGATCTTGTGCATGCATCTTGCTGGGCTAATGCCCTTATGATCACTTATGGACCACCCAAGAGCTGTCTTGTGTGTCCTTAGCACTTGAATCAGTGCTTCCTCTTCCTGTGGATTTAAAGCAGAGCTTATGATCACTGGAAAAGTGTCACCCTCTCCCAGAAATGCATATTTCAGGGATGGTGGTAATGGCTTGAGCTCTGGTTTAGGAGGCTTATCTTCCTCCTGAGGAATTTTCAGAATTTCTTTTATTTCCTTTAGTTCCTCCAGATTAGGCTGAACATCTTTAAAGATGTCATCTAGCTCTGATTCAAGACTTTCAGTCATATTGACCTCCTCCACCAAAGAGTCAATAATATCAGTGCTCATGCAGTCATTTG
>NC_029781.3:80935843-80936424 GCF_000817695.3 Arachis duranensis | reverse complement strand
TGCTCATGCAGTCATTTGGTGTGTCTGGATGCTGCATAGCTTTTACAGCATTCAACTTGAATTCATCCTCATTGACTCTCAGGGTTACTTCCCCTTTTTGTACATCAATAAGAGTTCGTCCAGTTGCTAGGAAAGGTCTTCCTAGAATGAGAGTTGCACTTTTGTGTTCCTCCATTTCCAGTACTACAAAGTCAGTTGGAAAGGCGAATGGCCCAACCTTGACAATCATGTCCTCAATTATGCCTGATGGATATTTAATGGAGCCATCAACAAGTTGGAGACATATCCGGGTTGGTTTGACTTCATCAGTCAACCCAAGCTTTCTGATAGTAGATGCAGGTATTAGATTGGTACTTGCTCCAAGGTCACACAGTGCTGTCTTGGTGCAAGCACCTTCTAATGTGCATGATATCATAAAGCTTCTTGGATCTTGAAACTTTTCTTGTAAGCTTTTCAGAATGACTGCACTGCATTCTTCAATGAGAAATACTTTTTCAGTTTCTCTCCAATCCTTCTTATGACTTAAGATCTCTTTCATGAACTTAGCATAAGAAAGTATTTGCTCAAGTGCCTCTGCAAAC
>NC_029781.3:80893913-80935743 GCF_000817695.3 Arachis duranensis | reverse complement strand
GCTTGGCGGAGTTTCTGAGGATAAGGCATCTTGGCTTTATATTCCTCAACCTTAGTTGCTACAGGTTTATTCCTTACAGAGGTGGTTGGAGAAGCCTTTTTAGAGGGGTTACTATCAGCACTCTCAGGTGTCTGATTCCTCATTGGCATTTGAATACCAGGATTGGGTAAGGAATGGGCGTTTAACGCCAGCTTTTCCCCCCTTTCTGGCGTTTGAACGCCAGGAGTATTCCTCTCTGGGCTCTTACTGTCCTTAGAGGGATTTTGAGCAGTGGTTTGGTTATCCTCTGTCAACTGTTCCTTTCTTGGCTTTTTGCTACTTTGAGCAGTGTTATTCAATGTCTTCCCACTCCTCAGTTAAACTGCTTGGCATTCTTCTATTATCTGTTTAGATAACTGCTGTTTTGTTTGATTCAACTGTGATTCTATGTTCTTGTTGGCAATTTTTGTTTCTTGGAACATCTCTTTAAATTCTGCCAACTGTTTTGTCATCAGGAGTAATTGCTGATTAAGATCGGCAATCTGTTCTTGAGGATTAGGATCAGTAGCTACTGCCATAGCTTCTTCTTTTGTAGAGGGCTCACTGCTAGAGTACAAATGTTGATTTCTAGCAACAGTATCTATGAGTTCTTGAGCCTCTTCAATCGTCTTCCTATAAGCTCTTGAGCTTCTTCAATTGTCTTCCTCATGTGTATAGATCCACCTGCTGAGTGGTCTAAAGACATCTGAGTTTTTTCTGTAAGCCCATAGTAGAAGATGTCTAGTTGTACCCACTCTGAAAATATTTCAGAGGGGCATTTTCTTAGCATACCTCTATACCTCTCCCAGGCATTATAAAGGGATTCATTATCCTCTTGTTTAAAGCCTTGGATGTCCAGCCTTAACTGTGTCATCCTTTTTGGAGGGTAAAATTGATTTAGGAATTTGTCTGATAACTATCTCCATGTTTTTATGCTTGCTGTGGGTTGGTTATTCAGCCACCTCTTAGCTTGATCTCTTACAGCAAATAGAAACAGTAATAACCTGTAGACATCCTGATCTACCTCTTTATCACGTACTGTGTCAGCAATTTGTAAGAATTGTGCCAGAAACTCAGTAGGTTCTTCCTGTGGAAGACCGGAATACTGGCAATTTTGCTGCACCATGATAATGAGTTAAGGATTTAGCTCAAAGTTGCTTGCTTTAATGGGAGGTATACAGATGCTACTCCCATATGCAGCTGTAATGGGGTTAGCATATGACCCCAAAGTCCTTCTGGACTGCTCAATTCCACTTAGATCCATGATGGAGAAAGGGAATATGATATGGATTCACAAGTAAAGTAATTTTTTTTTTATTAAAGGTGACCGAAAAATTTAAAATAAAATAAAATAAAATTTCGAAAACTAAAAAAAATAAGATCAAAACAAATTGAAAACTAAATCAATTAGTTAATAAAAAAAGATTTTGGAATTAGCAATTGAAAAGATATGATTGAAAATTATTTTGAAAAAGATTTGATTTTTGAAAAGAGGGAAGAGAAAAATAACAAAATGACACCAAACTTAAAATTTTTAGAAAATCAAACACTAATTTTCGAAAATTTTTAAGGGAAAAACACAAAGAGGACACCAAACTTAGAATTTTTTTAAGGATCAAGAAAGGACTAAGGACATGCAAATTTGAAAAATAAAAGAAAACAAAAGCATGCAATTGATACCAAACTTAAAATATGAAATTAAACTCAAATAAAAGACTTTAAACCAACAAAAATAAAACAGTCCTAATCTAAGCAACAAGATAAACCGTCAGTTGTCCAAACTCGAACAATCCCCGGCAACGGCGCCAAATACTTGGTGCACGAAATTGCAATCACACTTTTGCAATTCCACACAACTAACCAGCAAGTGCACTGGGTCGTCCAAGTAATACCTTACGTGAGTAAGGGTCGATCCCACGGAGATTGTCGGCTTGAAGCAAGCTATGGTTATCTTGTAACTCTTAGTCAGGATATCAATAATTATCAGGGTTGACTGTGAAAAGCAAAAGAACATGAAATAAGTACTTGTTTTGCAGTAATGGAGAACAGGTTGAGGTTTTGGAGATGCTCTATCTTCTGAATCTCTGCTTTCCTACTGTCTTCTTCTTCATGCACGCAAGGCTTCTTCCATGGCAAGCTGTATGTAGGGTTTCACCGTTGTCAATGGCTACCTCCCATCCTCTCAATGAAAATGTTCAACGCGCTAAATAGAATCCAGTGATTCTTTTGTGTCTGTCACTAACGCCCAGCCTTCAGGAGTTTGAAGCTCGTCACAGTCATTCAATCTTTGAATCCTACTCAGAATACCACAGACAAGGTTTAGACCTTCCGGATTCTCTTGAATGCCGCCATCAGTTCTAGCTTATACTACGAAGATTCTGATTAAAGAATCCAAGAGATATCTACTCAATCTAAGGTAGAACGGAGGTGGTTGTCAGACACACGTTCATAGGTGAGAATGATGATGAGTGCCACGGATCATCATATTCATCAAGTTTAGGAACAAGTGATATCTTAGAATAGAAGCAAGCGTGATTGAATGAAAAATAGTAGTAATTGCATTAATCCATCAAGACATAGCAGAGTTCCTCACCCCCAACCATGGGGTTTAGAGACTCATGCTGTAGAAGATACAATGAGAAACATGTAAAGTGTCATAAGGTACAGATACAATATCAAAAGGTCCTATTAATAGTGAACTAGTTACCTAGGGTATATAGAAATGAGTAAATGACGTAAAAATCCACTTCCGGGGTCCACTTGGCCTGTGCTTGGGCTGAGCATTGAAGCTTTTGTGTGTAGAGACTTTTTCTGGAGTTAAACGCCAGCTTTTATGCTAGTTTGGGCGTTTAACTCCAATTTTTGTGCCAGTTCCGGCGTTAAACGCCGGAAATTCTGAAGCTGATTTGCAACGCCAGTTTGGGCCATCAAATCTCGAGCAAAGTATGGACTATTATACATTGCTGGAAAGCCCAAGATGTCTACTTTCCAACGCAATTTAGAGCGCGCCAATTGGGCTTCTGTAGCTCAAGAAAATCCACTTCGAGTACAGGGAGGTCAGAATCCAACAGCATCTGCAGTCCTTTTCAGCCTCTGAATCAGATTTTTGCTCAGATCCCTCAATTTCAGCCAGAAAATACCTAAAATCACAGAAAAACACACAAAATCATAGTAAAGCCCAGAAAAGTGAATTTTAACTAAAAACTAATAAAAATATAACAAAAACTAACTAAAATATACTAAACATACTAAAAGTAATGCCAAAAAGCGTATAAATTATCCGCTCATCAGTCAACCCAAAGATTTCAAAATTTATGAGAGAATTAAGGAAAAGATATTTTTTTATTTTTGAATTTTAATAAGGAAAGAGAAAAACAACAAAATGACTCAACACATAAAAATTTTGGATTAAAATAAATGATGCATGTAAGAACACTATAAATGTCAAGATGAACACCAAGAACACTTTGAAGATCAAGATGAACATCAAGACTTATTTTTTAAAAAAATTTTCAAGAAAAGAAAAACATGCAAGATACCAAACTTAGAGATTTTTCATATTTTGACACTATGAATGCAAAAATGCATATGAAAAACAACAAAAGACACAAAACATGAAAATATGAAGATTAAACAAGAAGACTTACCAAGAACAACTTGAAGATCATGAAGAACACTATGCATGAGTTTTCAAAAATTTCTAGAAAATTAAAAAGATGCAATTGACACCAAACTTAAAAATTGACTCTAGACTCAAACAAGAAACACAAAATTTTTTTATTTTATTATTTTATAATTTTTTTGTATTTTTTCGAATTTTTTTTTGGAAAAACGAGAAAGAAGAAAAATTTTGAAAGATTTTTGAAAACTTTTTGAAAATAAAATAAAGGTTGAAACAAAAAGAAAATTACCTAATCTGAGCAACAAGATGAACCGTCAGTTGTCCAAACTCGAACAATCCCCGGCAACGGCGCCAAAAACTTGGTGCACAAAATTGTGAACTCAATGGAACCAACAACTTGGTACGCACAATTGTAATCTCAACTCTTTTTCACAACTTCGCACAACTAACCAGCAAGTGCACTGGGTCGTCCAAGTAATAAACCTTACGTGAGTAAGGTCGATCCCACGGAGATTGTCGGCTTAAAGTAAGCTATAGTCATCTTGTAAATCTCAGTCAGGCGGATTCAAATGGTTGTGGAGTTTTCATAATTAAAAGATAACTAAACATAAAATAAAGATAGAGATACTAATGTAATTCATTGGTGGAAATTTCAGATAAGCGTATGGAGATGCGTTATTCCTTCTGAATCTCTGCTTTTCTACTGCCTTCATCCAATCCTTCATACTCCTTTCCATGGCAAGTTGTATGTTGGGTGTCACCGTTCTCAATGGCTACTTCCCGTCCTCTCAGTGAAAATGGTCCTCTACGGTTTCTGTACGGCTAATTAACTGCGGATTTCTCGTCTCGGATGAAAAATACCATGCACAGATATCGTATGGCTAATCAGCTGTTGGTTCTCGATCGTGTAGGAATATGATTTACTATCCTTTTGCATCTGTCACCATGCCCTACAGTCGCGAGTTTGAAGCTCGTCACAGTCATTCCATCCCAGATTCTACTCGGAATACCACAGACAAGGTTTAGACTTTCCGGATCTCAAGAATGATGCCAATGGATTCTAGCCTATACCACAAAAGTTCTAATCTCAGATTTAGATGCCCCATTGTCAGAGGGGAGTCGATGTGAATCGTTGATTAGAAATCCAAGAGATATACATTCAAGCTTGTTTTCATGTAGAACGGAAGTGGTTGTCAATCACGCATTCATAAGTGAGAATGGTGATGAGTGTCACATAATCATCACATTCAACATGTTCTTGTGTGCGAATGAATATCTTAGAATAAGCATGAACTGAATAGAAGAACAATAGTACTTGCATTAATACTCGAGGAACAGCAGAGCTCCACACCTTAATCTATGGTGTGTAGAAACTCCACCGTTGAAAATACATAAGTGAAAATAAGGTAGGCATGGCCGTGAGGCCAGCCCCCAATGTCTAAGGACTAACAATGATCAAAGATATTCCAAAAGGTCATCCCGAGATGTCTAATACAATAGTAAAAAGTTCTATTTATACTAAACTTGTTACTAGGGTTACATAAATAAGTAAATGATGCAGAAATCTACTTTCGGGACCACTTGGTGTGTGCTTGAGCTGAGCATTGAAGCTTTCACGTGTAGAGACTTCTCTTGGAGTTAAACACTAGTTTGCAACCTGTTTTGGGCGTTTAACTCTAGCTTGTAACCTGTTTCTGGCGTTTAACGCCAGAATAGGGCAGGAAGTTGGCGTTTGAACGCCAGTTTTCGTCGTCTAAACTCGCGCAAAGTATGAACTATTATATATTTCTGGAAAGCCCTGGATGTCTACTTTCCATCGCAATTAAGAGCACGCCATTTGGATCTCTGTAGCTCCAAAAAATCTATTTTGAGTGCAGGGAGGTCAGAATCCAACAGCATCTGCAGTCCTTCTTCAGCCTCTGAATCAGATTTTTGCTCAGGTCCCTCAATTTCAGCCAGAAAATACCTGAAATCACAGAAAAACACACAAACTCATAGTAAAGTCCAGAAATATGAATTTTGCTTAAAAGCTAATAAAAATATACTAAAAAGTAGCTAGATCCTACTAAAAACTATCTAAAAATAATGCCAAAAAGCGTATAAATTATCCGCTCATCAACAACCAAGGTATCGCTTTTATTAAACATGTAAAAATTTTAAACCTATATTATCGATACAGTAGCTATCGATTTTATTGAGAGTTTATGGACACCTCGAAAAACCGTCGATTTTATTAGTTTTTTGAAAAATCAACACGTTTTAAAGTGACGACTAATATCATCAATTTTACCGTTAATTTTTTATATTATCGACGGTAAAGCCATCGATTTGGCCGTCGATTTAATGGTGTTTCTTGTAGTGGCATAAATTAATGAAAAATAACTCAGTAATTTGACTTTTAAAGAAAAGAGTAAAAATATCTAAAAAAAGTATTCATTACTCCCAAATATCTTTATGCTCTGCTTCCACCCTGCTCTTATATTTCCAACCATTCTTTTGGATTACAGGACTTAAATCGTTATACTCCTCTAAAATTAGATCCACGGTAAGTCTCATTCGTGTGGAGTCGGTAATTTGATTAGAACACTAATAATATAATTATAATTAGAAGTGTGTTGAAAAAATGATATTAAAAATACAAATATTATAGATATTACGTGAATTTTGAAGTCATCATCTAAATTACATTCTCTCATCCAAATCGCCACCCAAACTCCGCTATCATTCCTAAGATATAAAGCATTCAACAAATAGTTATTATATACATGTAAGATATAAAATACTGAACTTATTATAATATTAAAAAAATAATGAGAAGACTTATGATCTATTTTTTGAGTGTGTAGGCCAAAAGGTGTGGTAGGCCGAAATCCAGAGCAATCTATAACTTTAAAATTATAATCATAAAAAATATTATCATTTAACATCGCTTTCAAATAAGTCTCCTATACAAGAGTTGACTGTATGTGATTTAAATTGACTAAGAGTACTAGTTACAACAAAGGGTTATTTAAATTATTAAGTGATTTAAGATGATTGAGTACTAGTTTAGAACAAACAATTACCACTTTAATTGCTTTTTTTTGTGTTGTTGATGCTTTCTGACACAAGGTAGTGAATCCAATAATATTAGGTGATGACTCGTAAAGTCAACAATAACCAAATACCAATGTGGATTCTCATATATAGGAATAAAAACCTACAATTAACCTTAAACCATTATTAACATTAGGAAAATAAAATAGTATATTGATGGAAAATAAATTGGTCATTTGTACCCTAATGACGTGGCTAACTTTCAGTGACTTATAAGCTCCAAAGAAAATATAGATAACCTCGGCCATCTTGTATTTGTCGCTTAAAGCATATTGCTGCAAACATAAAAATACTTGTTAAATCAAAATATATTTTAAATTTAACAACTATTTTTAATTGATACTTTAATTTTAAACGTTACTCGTGTGATTACATGGCATGATTTGGTCTAGAAGCAAAAACTTCTCTATAAATTAGTATATTGGTGCGGGACTGAGAATGCCCACAGCTTAACCGGTAAGTGTACTAGGTCATCCAAGTAATACCTCAGGTGAGTGAGGGTCGATCCCACGAGGATTGTTGGAGTGAGAAACAATGGTTGTCCAACTAGCTTAGTTAGGGGGATCAAAAAGGGTTTTAATGGTTGAATGCATAAAACAGTAAATAAGCAAGTAAAGAAAGCAATAAATAGTTTGGTGTGAAAGTAGTGTGACAAAACAGTTAAGGCTTCGGAGATGTTTATCTTTCCGGATTAAAAGTTCTTACCAACTATTTTAACAATGTATGGTTCATTCTATGGAAAACCATAAATATCTAAACCTTTAATCTCTTAGTGATTTAGCCTCCTCTAACCTTCATTAACCGCCACTCTCGTGGTCACTTAATTTCGATTAGAGGGTGAAGTTCAAAAGCTAGTTTATAGCCACAAAACCCTAATTAAGTGGACATAATGTGTCAAACAGTTAGTAGGCTTGAAAGAAAACAAAAGAAAATGCTTAATCGAGACTATCACCTACTTAATCATTATCAATCTTAATTAATTCCCAGCAACGGTGCCAAAAACTTGATGGGACGAAAAATGTATCCGCACAAACTACCGGCAAGTATACCGGGTCGCATCAAGTAGTAAAACTCACAAGAGTGAGGTTGATCCCACAGGGATTGATGGATCAAGCAACTTTAGTTGGGTGATGAGTCTAGTCAAGCTAATATTGAAAGGAGTTTGGTGAAATTTAATGGGCGGAATGTAAATTGCAAGAAAGTAAGACAATAAAATGTACAGTACTAGAAATTTGAATGCTAGAAAGTAAAGGACTAGAGAATTAAATGCTGAAAAGTAAATGACAGAAACTTAAATGACAAGAAATGTAAATGGGCTAAATCTTAAATTGCAAGAAAGTAAAGGCACAAATGTAAATGGTGCTAGAAAGTAAATTGCATGAAAAGTAAAAGGGTCTTGGGTGTTGGGAATCAAGAAAGTAGTAAATCAAAGCAAATTAAAGTGAGTTCAAGGTAACCAAAATGAAGAATATCAAAGAGAAAGATTCATTAGGGATTGGAGATATCATAATCCATCATGAATCAAATGGGTCTCAACTTCATTCTCAATCATATGAAGTAGATCTATGGTGGATTGTAATTGATTGAGTCCCAATTCCTTGGCAACCCAATCTCTCTAAACACAATCAATCTTGCTAATTCCTTGATCTAATTGTCATGAGAAGAGGTTAAGCACATTCTCTTATCCATAAGTCACACAAATTCTCAAGACCTCAATTCCTCCCGAATGGTGTTGGTCAAGTGAATTGTGAAGGATAGAGCTTCAATTCTAATGCCTATGATTCCCGTTCCGAGGCTCACATAGGCATTCAATAGATTCAAATCCCCTTTCGTAGTGAGTGAATCACAATCAATATAGAAGATATCCTTTAGCTACAACAAGCGGATTGAGAAGAAGAAGAATTTCATTCAATCATGTGAATTACAATAGAGCTCATCCCCCTAATAAAATGGGGTTTAGTTCATCATTTCTTAGAAATTGATTTGAGTTGAATGAATTTTCTTAAGATGGTAAACAAAAAAATAGAATACACTCTTGAATTCAGCCTGGCTTGCTTTAAATGACCTGGTTTTTGATACATGGTTGTTATTGAACCGTTTCCTTGAAACTTTAGAAACAAGTTTATTCGGCTGATAATGATTTGATTTTGAAACGGTTTTCTTGAAATATGGTATTGAGATTGACTGTTGAATTTTGGCTTGCCTTTGAATTGATTTTGGATTTTGGGTTGTTGGAAAAGGATTGTGAAATGGTTTTAATGGGACCCGGACCGGGTGGCAAAGTCCAAGTTTTAGGGGAGGTGCTGTCGAAATTTCTATAAAATCCGAGTCTATTGAAATGTTGTCTGGAAAAATGATGAGCTAAAGACTTCTACTATTTTATTTGAATTATCAAGAAAAGGATTATTCATGCTTTTGAAATGAATTAATAAAGGGGAAATTGTGATTTAGTCTTGCTTCTTAAGAAAGGTATTATATCTCTTTCAGGAGAAAGTTATTTAGATGAAACTTGTGTTTTAAAGCTGTTTTAAATGTGACAAGGGCAATGCCTTTGAATTTGACTTGAGGGTTTCAATTAGAGGAGTTTTAATGACTTTGAAAGAACTTGAATGTCTCTTGACATGTTTCATTTTGAAATGTTTTGAGAAAGGTTTTAAACACTCTTTGAATTCTGAATTCTTGCAAGACTAAAACAATTTTGAACAGTTGAAACGTTCTCGAATTTATCATGGGGGCCGAAGTTGGTTTTGTCTAAGTAAAGGAAATGGCTTTGAAAGAAGTGAATGATTACGTGACTCGATTTGGCTTAGATCCTATTTTATTACTCAAATCGGAAACCCAAGGTTTTAATGATTTTAAATAAATTTGGCGAAATGAGTTATGTTATTCTCCCCTAAAGACTTGGGACTCTACCGAGAAACTTTGTTATAAAATCCCATTGTTGGATGGATGATTTTGAATGTTTTAAAATGAATCTTTAACTTTCCATGGTTATGGAAGTTTTGGAAAGAGGATGCCGATAGTGGCATTGTTTTAAAAGGGGAATTTACCTTGAGTAAAAGTGGTTTATGAGCCTGAGATGATTTGAGAAATGAGATCTTTAAAGCCAAGGCTGAAAAGAGTTGAAACTTGATTTCAAAGTGAAATGATTTGAGAAAAAGTGATTTATGGATTAAATGCCAATTTTATGAATTTGATGATGTTGAATGGTGGAAGTGCTGTTTTGTTGTGAGCCGGAATGGCTGTGTATGATTATGAATATTGACTGGTTTTGAATTGAACCGTGGGCCGAAATAGCTGTGTGTGATATGAATATTGGCTAGTTCTGGATTGAACCGTGAGCCGGATGGCTGAGATGGATGTTGATCCATGACTCAGAATGAAAGCATTTATGCTGAGATATTGATAAGTTGTGATGTTGCACTTCTACTATCGAAGATGCGAGTTTTCCTAGGAGAAAGCAGTGGCTAGCCACCACATGCTTCAGGTGGAGACTCGAAGCTCTTTTGATCCTATGTCGTCAGGGTGGCCAGGCACTGTGAAATTTCCGGATGAGCTCACCCCCGTGAATATTCACCAGTGAAGGTGATGGATATGGATCATGATTATGATCACGATTATGTTGAGTATAACTCGAGTTGGGGAGACACGACAGAGGGATAGTCCAATGGTTAACTACCAGGACTTGTCGGGTTGGCTATATCACCGACAGAAGATATCATCAGCCACTATGACAGGCATGCACCATATGCATCTATGTGACATTGTTTGGGTGTGCATATTGTACATGGTTTGCCTTTGTGATTAACTGCTAATTGTTCTACTTGCTGTAACTATTTGTTTATGCTTGAACTTCCTATCTGTGTTTGCATCTGGGACTCTATTGGATTGTGGTGATTGGTTGATGGTTGGATTGTTTGGGCCTAGGGCCGTGGTTGAAATGAGATGGACCGATGATCGGTTTCGGTATTGTGCTTTTGGTTTGGAAAAGTATGAAATGCTAATGTGGTTCAGCATGGTTAAACCCGATTGAAAGGCTTTTGAGTTTTTGAGAATTGAACGGTTCCTCTTTTGGAAAAGATTTCCGACTTTACTTTTATTGTAATCCGTTGTTTTTGAAAAGAGGCATAAGTCAGTTATTAATCACTGGTGCCGTTTATCTTCACGTATCCTATTATAGTAATTCCCAAAAATCCTCTACTGAGAACCCTTTCGAGAATGATGTTCTCACCCCCTACATTTTTTCCCTTTCAGGATATGGGCGCAGAAGTCACAAAGAGTTTATTTAGTTGTTGTTGAAATGCTCTGTATTGCTTTAGATTATTATTTATTGTACCCTCGCCTTTATCTTGATATATTCAGTAAGAGGGTTAGGAATTGTATTGGTTAATGCTTGTAATATTATATATATATATATATGGATGTACTCTTTATGAGTTTTTTTTGTAAGTTGTATGGTATCTATGGCGTTATCGAACGAAAGTAATTTTGGGAGCGGTATTGCAGTTTAAAGTTTTAAACAGGCTCATATTTTAGTATTAAATAGTATAAGTGTCGTCGTAATGTCTGAGCTATCAGAGTTACGCAGCTGGAAGCGTGAGCTTTGGTAGTTAGGGTGTTACATTTCTTGTTTGAGTCTAGAGTCAAATTTTAAGTTTGGTGTCAATTGCATGTTTTTATTTTTCTAGCATTTTTCGAAATTCATGCGTATCTTCTTCTTGATCTTCAAGTTGTTCTTGATGATTGTCTTAGTTTGATCTTGTGATTTTCTTGTTTTGTGTCTTTTCTTATTTTTCATATGTATTTTTGAATTTTTAGAGTCAAAAGTTTAAAAAAATTTCTAAGTTTGGTGTCTTGCATGTGTTTCTTTTCTTAAAAATTTTTCAAAAAAATAAGTTCTTGATGTTCATCATGATCTTCAAAGTGTTCTTGGTGTTCATCTTGACATTCAAAGTGTTCTTGCATGTTTTCTTTGTTTTGATCTTAAATTTTCATGTATTGAGCCATTTTGTTGTTTTTCTCTTTCTTCATTAAAATTCAAAAATAAAAAAATATCTTTTTCTTATCTTACTCATAAATGTCGAAATTTTGGGTTGACTTAGTCAAAAATTTTTTGTTGTTTCTTATTTGTCAAAATTTCAATTCAAAATTTTTATCTTTTCAAATCTTTTTCAAAAACCAAATCTTTTTCATTTTTCTTAATATTTTCGAAAATTTTAAAAATTGATTTTCAAAATCTTCTTCCTATTTTTATTTCATATTTTCGAAAACCTTGCTAATAATTAAGGATTTGATTCAAAAAAATTTCAAGTTTGTTACTTTCTAGAATCATATCTTTTAGTTTCTTGTTAGTCAAGTTATCAATTTTAATTTTAAAAAATCAAATCTTTTTTTTAAAAATCTTTTTCAAATCATATCTTTTTTCAAAACTAAATTTCAAAATCTTTTTCTAACTTCTTATCTTTTCAAAAATTTGATTTTCAAACCTTTTTCAATTAATTAATTGTTTGTTTTGTTTTGATTTTAAAAGTTTACTATTTCTTATTTTTCAAAACCACCTAACTACTTTTCTCTCTCTAATTTTTGAAAACCACTAACAACTTTTTCAAAAACCTTTTTAATTAACTAAATGTTTTAAATCCTAATTTATTTTATTTCTTCTAATTTTCGAATTTCCCTCTCTCTCTCTTTCTATTTATTTTAATTCATTTACTAACACTTCTCTTCTCAAAATTCGTACCCACTCTCCCTCTCTGTGTTCGAATTCTCTTTATTTTCTCTCTACCTCATTCTTCTATTCTTCTTTTCTTCTACTCACATAAAGGAATCTCTATACTGTGACATAGAGGATTCCTCTTCTTTTCGGTTTTCTTCTTTTTCACATGAGCAGGAACAAGGATAAGGATATTCTTGTTGAAGCCGATCCTGAACCTGAAAGGACTCTGAAGAGGAAGCTAAGAGAAGCTAAAGCACAACTCTCTGGAGAGGACCTGACAGAAATTTTTGAAAAAGAAGAAGACATGGTAGCCGAAAATAATAACAACAATGCAAGGAAGATGCTTGGTGACTATGCTGCACCAACTTCCAACTTCTATGGAAGAAGCATCTCAATTCCAGAAGGTGTCCTTCTGACATGTTTCCAGAATGGAGCATCATATGTATATTCTATGATGGTCTGTCTGAGTTATCCAAGATGTCATTAGACCATTCTGCTGGTGGCTCTCTTCATCTGAAAATGCCTGCAGAAGCCCAGGAACTCATTGAGATGGTTGCAAATAACCAGTTCATGTACATTTCTGAAAGAAATCCTGTGAATAATGGGATGACTCAGAAGAAAGGAGTTCTTGAGGTTGATACTCTGAATGCCATATTGGCTCAGAACAAAATATTGACTCAACAAGTCAATATGATTTCTCAGAGTCTGACTAGATTGCAAGCTAAAGACGCCTCCTCTGAAGGAGAAGCTTATGACCATGAGAATCCTGCAATGGAAGAGGTGAATTACATTGGAGAATCCTATGGAAACACCTATAACCCTTCATGGAGGAATCACCCAAATTTCTCATGGAAGGATCCACAGAAGCCTCACCAAGGCTTCAATAACAATAATGGTGGGAGAAACAGGTTTGGCAATAGCAAGATGGTGCACAAAATTGCGATCTCTAACAATGGCGCTCAACTTGGTATGTGCGTTCATAATCTCAGCACTTTCTTTACAACTCCGCACAGCTAACCAGCAAGTGCACTGGGTCATCCAAGTAATACCTTACGTGAGTAAGGGTCAATCCCACGGAGATTGTCGGCTTGAAGCAAGCTATGGTCACCTTGTAAATCTCAGTCAGGCAGATTCAAATGGTTATGGAGTTTTAATAATTAAAAAGATAAATAAAACATAAAGTAAAGATAGAGATACTTATGTAATTCATTGGTGAGAATTTCAGATATGTGCATAGAGATGCTTTGTTCCTGTTGAATCTCTGCTTTCCTACTGCCTTCATCCAATCCTTCATACTCCTTTCCATGGCAAGCTGTATGTTGGGCATCACCGTTGTCAATGGCTACTTCCCGTCCTCTCAGTGAAAATGGTCCAACTACGGGTTACGTAGGGCTAATCATCTGTTGGTTCTCGATCATGTTGGAATAGAATCCAGTGATCCTTTTGCGTCTGTCACTACGCTAAACATTGCGAGTTTGAAGCTCGTCACAGTCATCCCTTCCCAGATCCTACTCGAAATACCACAGACAAGGTTTAGACTTTCCGGATCTCAAGAATGGCCACCAATAATTCTAGCTTATACCATGAAGACTCCGATCTTTCGAAATGGAGGCTAAGAGATACATGCTCAATCTTAAGTAGAACGAAAGTGGTTATCAGTCACGCGTTCATAGGTGAGAATGATGATAAGTGTCACGGATCATCACATTCATCAGGTTGAAGTGTGAGTGAATATCTTAGAACAAGAATAAGCTTGAATTGAATAGAAAATAATAGTAATTGCATTAATGCTCGAAGAACAGCAGAGCTCCACACCTTAATCTATGGTGTGTAGAAACTCCATCGTTGAAAATACATAAGTGGTAAAGGTCCAGGCATGGCTGAATGGCCAGATCCTCAAATGTGAAAATATAGCATACAGGATGTCTCTATGACCCGAAGATGAAAATACAATAGTAAAAAGTCCTATTTATAATGAAACTAGCTACTAGGGTTTACAGAAATAGGTAAATGATGCAGAAATCCACTTCCGGGCCCACTTGGTGTGTGCTTGGGCTGAGCATTGAGCTTTACACGTGTAGAGGTCTTCCTTGGAATTAAACACTAGCTTTGGTGCCAGTTTGGGCATTTAACTCCAACTTTTATGCCAGCTTTGGAATTTTGACGCCAAAAAAGGGTAGAGATCTGGCGTTTTGACGCCATTT
Source organism: Arachis duranensis (assembly GCF_000817695.3). Lineage (NCBI taxonomy): Eukaryota > Viridiplantae > Streptophyta > Magnoliopsida > Fabales > Fabaceae > Arachis > Arachis duranensis. The sequence goes on along the minus strand of NC_029781.3, from coordinate 80,921,087 downwards.
TACATCGTCAAAACTCATGCAAAGTATGGACAATTATATATTGCTGGAAAGTCCTAGATGTCTACTTTCCAATGCAGTTAAGAGCGTGCCAGAAAATGTACTTCGAGTGCAGGGAGGTCAGAATCCAACAGCATATGCAGTCCTTTGTTAGCCTCTGAATCAGATTTTTGCTCAGATCCCTCAATTTCAACCAGAAATTACCTGAAATCATAGAAAAACACACAAACTCATAGTAAAGTCCAGAAATGTGAATTTTGCTTAAAAACTAATAAAAATCTACTAAAAACTAACAAAATCATACTAAAAACTATATAAAAACAGTGCCAAAAAGTGTATAAATTATCTGCTCATCACAACACCAAACTTAAATTGTTGCTTGTCCCCAAGCAACTAAAAACAAAATAGGATAAAAAATCACTTTTTTCTTTGAAATTCAGAATGATTGGCATCTATAGGAACTTAGAATTTTAGATAGTGTTATTGATTCTCCTAGTTTAGTGCGTTGATTCTTGAACACAACTAATTTATGAGTCTTGGCCGTGACCCTAAGCACTTTGTTTTCCAGTATTACCACCGGATACATAAATGCCACAGACACATAACTGGGTGAACCTTTCAGATTGTGACTCAGCTTTGCTAAAGTCCCCAGTCAGAGGTGTCCAGGGTTCTTAGGCACACTCTTTTGCTTTGGATCATGACTTTAACCACTCAGTCTCAAGATTTTCACTTGGACCTTCATGACACAAGCACATGGTTAGGGACAGCTTGATTTAGCCGCTTAGGCCTGGATTTTATTCTTTTAGGCCCTCCTACCCACTAATGCTCAAAGCCTTGGATCCTTTTTACCCTTTCCTTTTGGTTTAAATGGCTATTGGCTTTTTCTGCTTGCTTTTTCTTTTTCTTTTCTCTCTTTTTTTTTGCCATTTTTTCTCTTTTCTCTTTTTTTTCCGCAAGCTTTCTCATTCACTACTTTTTCTTGCTTCAAGAATCAATTTCATAGTTTTTTAGATTCTCAATAACATTTCTCTTTGTTCATCATTCTTTCAAGAGCCAACAACTTTAACATTCGTAAACAACAAGATCAAAAATATGCACTGTTCAAGCATTCATTCAGAAAACAAAAATTATTGCCACCACATCAATATAATTAAATTAAATTCAATAATAATTTCGAAATTTATGTACTTATTGTTCTTTTGAATTTCATAGCTTTAAGACATAGACACTAGACACTAATGATCATGTAGTGAAGACACAAACATAGATAGAACATACAGCATAAAGATGAAATAGAAAAATAAATAGACAAGGAGATTAAGGAATGAGTCCACCTTAGTGAGGGTGGCGTCTTCCTCCTCTTAAAGAACCAATGGTGCTCTTGAGTTCCTCTATGTCTCTTCCTTGCCTTTGTTGCTCCATCCCTAGTGATTTTGGTGCTCCTATCCTTAGTTGCTCCCAATAGTTGTGTGGAGGAAAATATATCCCCTGAGGTATCTCAGGGATTTCTTGATGAAGAAATTCCTCATGCTCTTGTTGAGGTCCATGAGTGGGCTCTCTTGATGTGCAGTCAAATACTCTACTACTGAGCTATGGACCCTTGAGATGAATCTCTCCATCTTCCATGACTCGGAGGTGGAAGCTTTTGCCTTCCATTTTCTCTTTCTAGAGGTTTTTCCGGCCTTAGGTGCCATAAATGGTTATGATTAAATAAAAAGAAATGCTTTTACCACACTAAACTTAAAATATTTGCTCGTCTCCGAGCAAAAGAAGAAAGAAAGGTGTAGAAGAAGAAGAAAATGGAGGAGATGGAGGGAGTATAGGGTTTGGCCAAGGGGAGGGGAAGGTGTGTATGATGTGTGAAAATGAAGGAGTGAAGATGGGTATTTATAGGAAAAGTGAAGGAGAGTGGCCGAAAGGTTTGGAAGGGAAATGGTTTTGACTCTTGAAGGTGGGTGGGGGTTTTAGGGGAAGAGTTAAGGAAGTGGTTGGTGAAGGGTATTTAGGGAAGAAATATGGAGGTGATGAGAGAGAGTGAGTTGAGGTTGGTGGGGATCCTGTGGGGTCCACAGATCCTGAGGGGTTAAGGAATTCTCATCCCTGCTCCAATTGGGCGTTCAAAACTCTTTAGAGTGCAATCCTGGCGTTTAAACGCCAGTTTGCTGTCCTGTTCTGGCATTTAAATGCCAGTTTTCCTTCCTATTCTGGCATCTGAACTCCAGTTTGTTGCTCTATTTTGGCATTTAAATGCCAGTTTGGTGCCCTATTCTGGCGTTTAAACGCCCAGAAAAGTGCTAGATTGGGCATTTAAACGCCCATTATGCTACCCTTACTGGCATTTAAACGCCAGTAAGTCCTTCTTCCAGGGTATGCTGTTTTCAATGCTATTTTTTAATTTTTTTTTTCTTTATTTTTGTAATTGTCTTTGTGACTTCACATGATCATCAACCTAAAAGAAAACAAAATAGTATAGATAAAATTAAAATAAAATTGGGTTGCCTCCCAATGAGCGCTTCTTTAATGTCAATAGCTTGACAGTGAGCTCTCATGGAGTCTCACAGATGTTTAGTGTATGGTTGAGATCTTTCAATACCAAACTTAGAGTTTGGCTGTGGCCTCCCAACACCAAACATTGAGTTTGAATGTGAGGGCTTTTTTTGACTCTGTATTGGGAGAAGCTCTTCATGCTTACTCCCCATGGTTACAGATGGAGAACCTTGAGTCTTTACTACAAGGCATTCTTCATTCACATGAAGGATCAACTCTCCTCTGTTAACATCAATCATAGCTCTTTCTGTGGCTAGGAAGGGTCTTCCAAGGATGATGGATTCATCCTCATCCCTCCTAGTGTCTAGGATTATGAAATCAGCAGGGAAGTAAAGGCCTTCAACCTTTACTAGCACGTCCTCTACTAGTCCATAAGCCTTTTTCATATATTTATCTGCCATCTCCAATGAGAATTTGGCAGCCTGTACCTCATAGATTCCCAGTCTCTCCATTACAGAGAGTGGCATCATGTTCATCCCTGACCCCAGGTCACACAGAGCTTTTTCAAAGGTCATGGTGCCTATGGTACAGGGTATTAAGAATTTACCAGGATCCTGTTTCTTTTGAGGTAAATTTTACTGAACCAATGTATTCAGTTCATTGGTGAGCAAGGGAGGCTCTTCCTCCCAAGTCTCATTACCAAACAGCTTGGCATTCAGCTTCATGATTGCTCCTAAATATTGGGCAACTTGTCCTTCAACAATGACTTCATCCTCTTCAGAAGATGAATAGTCATTAGAGCTCATGAATGGTAAAAGGAGGTCCAAGGGAATCTTTATGGTCTTTGTATGAGCCTCAGATTCCTTTGGTTCTTCATTAGGGGATTCCGTACTGACCATTGGACGTTCCATGAGGTCTTCCTCATTGAGATTCACGTCCTCCTCCTCTTCTAAGGTTTCGGCCATGTTGATTATATCAATGGCCTTGCACTCTCCTTTGGGATTCTCTTTTGTATTGCTTAGGAGAGTGCTAAGAGGAGTTTCAGTAACCCTTTTACTCAGCTGGCCCACTTGTGCCTCCAAATTTCTAATGCAGGATCTTGTTTTAGTCATAAAATTAAGAGTGGCCTTAGATAGATCAGAGACTATGTTTGCTAAGCTAGAAGGATTCTGCTCAGAATGCTCTGTCTGTTGCTGAGATAATGATAGGAAAGGTTTGCTATTGCTAAACCTGTTTCTTCCACCATTATTATTATTGAAGCCTTGCTTCTGTTGATCCTTCCATGAAAAAATTGGATGATTTTTCCATGAAGGATTATAGGTGTTGCCAAAGGCTTCACCTATGTAATTCACCTCTGCCATTGCAGGGTTCTCAGGATCATAAGCTTCTTCTTCAGAAGATGCTTCTTAGGTACTGTTGGATGTATTTTGCAATCCATTCAGACACTGAGAGATCCTATTAACTTGTTGGGTTAATATTTTGTTCTGAGCCAGTATGGCATTCAGAGCATTAATTTCAAGAACTCCTCTCTTTTGAGGCGTCCCATTACTCACAGGATTCCTCTAAGAGGTATACATGAACTGGTTATTTGCAACCATTTCAATATGTTCCTGAGCTTCTGCAGACATTTTCTTTAGGTGAATGGATCCACCTGCAGAGTAGTCCAGTTTGGAAAATTTAGATAGACCATCATAGAATATATCTAATGTGGTCCATTCTGAAAGCATGTCAGAAAGACACTTTTTGGTCAGCTGCTTGTATCTTTCCCAAGCTTCATAGAGGGACTCACCATCTTTTTGCCTGAAGGTTTGAACATCTACTCTAAGCTTGCTCAGCTTTTAAGGAGGAAAGAACGTGGCTAAGAAAGCCGTGACCAACTTATCCCAAGAGTCCATGCTATCTCTGGGTTGTGAGTCCAACTATGTTCTAGCTCTGTCTCCTACAGCAAAAGGGAAAAGCATAAGCTTGTAGACTTCAGGATCAACTCCATTGGTCTTAACAGTATCATAGATCTGCAAGAACTCAGTTAAAAATTGATAAGGGTCTTCTAATAGAAGTCCATGAAACTTGCAGTTCTGTTGCAGTAGAGAAACTGATTGAGGTTTTAGCTCAAAATTGTTTGCTCATATGGCAGGGATTGAGATGCTTCTTCCATATAAGTTGGAAGTTGGTGTAGTAAAATCACCAAGCATCTTCCTTGCATTGTTGTTTGGTTTGGCCATAATTGTTTCTTTTGCTGCTTCCTTTTCGAAAATTTCAGTGAGGTCTTCTTCAGAGTTTTTTGCTTTAGCTGCTCTTAGCTTCCTCTTCAGAGTCCTTTCAGGTTCAGGATCAGCTTCAACAAGTATGCCTTTATCTTTGTTCCTACTCATATGAAAGAGAAGAGAACAAAGAAAATATGGAATCCTCTATGTCACAGTATAGAGATTTCTTGAGGTGTCAGAAGAAAACAAGGATGGAAGGATGAGCTACGTAAGGAAGAATTCGAACTCACAAAGAGAGATAGAGTTCGAATTGACAATGGAGGAGAGATGTTAATGTTTAAATAGAAAAAGATAAGAGAGGGGGAAAAATTTTCGAAAATAAAAAGAATAAAATTTAAAATAAATTTTTGAAAAATTGGTTGTGGTTTTGAAAAAGATAAGAAATAGTAAAACAAACAAAATGTCAATTAGTTTGTTGAAAAAAATTTGAAAATCAATTTTGAGAAGATAAGAAGTTAGAAAAGATTTTGAAATTGATTTTGAAAAAGATATGATTTGAAAAAAATATGTTTGAAGAGATATGATTGAAATTTATTTTGAAAAAGATTTGAAAAGGAAATTAAAAAGATTTAATTTTTGAAAAAGATATGTTTGAAAAGATATGACTTTGAAAAAGATATGATTGAAAATATTTTATTTGAAAAAGATTTTATTTTGAAAAAAATATGAAGATTTAAAAAAGATTTGATTTGAGAATAAAATTCCTCTCCTTGTGTCATCCTGGCATTAAACGCCGAGGAGATGCATGTTTTAGACGTTTAATGCCCAATTGCTGCATGGTTTGGGCATTTAAACGCCCAGCCAGGGTCTTCACTGGGTATTTTAAACGCCCAGCTTTTTCTCTGTAATTTCTCTACTTTATGTTCTTGGATCTTCATTTTGCTAAGTCCTTTATTCAAGAAGATATGTTTTCAATTTTGAAAAACAACAAAATGAGTCAAAACATATAATTCTTGATTAAAACACAAGATATATGCAAGAACGTTATGAACGTCAAGATGAACACCAAGAAAAATCTTGAAGATCAAGATGAACATCAAGAACTCAGTTTTCTTAATGAAAGAAAGCATGGAGGACACCAAACTTAGAACTTTCTCATGTTTGGGCCATATGAATGCAAGAATGCATATGTAGAATATCATGCAGTGCAAATCAATAAATCATGAAGATCAAACAAGGCAATTCATCAAGAATGACTTGAAGATCATCAAGAACACAATGGATGTGTTTCAAAAATTGCAAGACAATTAAAATCATGCAATTGATACCAAACTTAAAATTTGGCCCTAGATTCAAACAAGAACCATGAAATATTTTTGAGTTTTTATGATTTTATGAATTTTTTTGGGTTTTTTCGAAAATAATTTTGGAAAAACAAAAAAGAAGAAAAATTTTTGAAAGATTTTTGAAAACTTTTTGAAAATAAAATAATGGTTAAAACAAGAAGAAAACTACCTAATTTGAGCAACAAGATGAACCGTCAGTTGTCCAAACTCGAACAATCCCCGGCAACGGCACCAAAAACTTGGTGCACAAAATTACGATCTCTAATAATGGCGCTCAACTTGGTATGCGCGTTCATAATCTCAGCACTTTCTTCACAACTCTGCACAACTAACCAGCAAGTGCACTGGGTCGTCCAAGTAATACCTTACGTGAGTAAAGGTCGATCCCACGGAGATTGTCGGCTTGAAGCAAGCTATGGTCACCTTGTAAATCTCAGTCAAGCGTATTCAAATGGTTATGGAGTTTTAATAATTAAAAAGATAAATAAAACATAAAGTAAATATAGAGATACCTATGTAATTCATTGGTGAGAACTTCAGATAAGTGCATAGAGATGTTTTGTTCCTGTTGAATCTCTGCTTTCCTACTGCCTTCATCCAAACCTTCATACTCCTTTCCATGGCAAGTTGTATGTTGGGCATCACCGTTGTCAATGGCAACTTCCCGTCCTCTCAGTGACAATGGTCCAACTACGGGTTACGTAGGGCTAATCATCTGTCGGTTCTCGATCATGTTGGAATAGAATCCAGTGATCCTTTTGCGTCTGTCATTACGCCCAACACTCGCGAGTTTGAAGCTCGTCACAGTCATCCCTTCCCAGATCCTACTCGGAATACCACAGACAAGGTTTAGACTTTCCGGATCTCAAGAATGGCCACCAATAATTCTAGCTTATACCACGAAGACTCCGATCTTTCAGAATGGAGCTAAGAGATACACGCTCAATCTTAAGTAGAACGGAAGTGGTTGTCAGTCACGCGTTCATAGGTGAGAATGATGATGAGTGTCACAGATCATCACATTCATCAGGATGAAGTGCGAGTGAATATCTTAAAACAAGAATAAGCTTGAATTGAATAAAAAATAATAGTAATTGCATTAATACTCGAGGAATAGCAGAGCTCCACACCTTAATCTATGGTGTGTGGAAACTCCACCATTGAAAATACATAACTGGTAAAGGTCCAGGCATGGCCGAATGGCCAGCCTCCCCAAATGTGAAAATATAGCGTACATGATGTCTCTATGATCTGAAGATGAAAATACAATAGTAAAAGGTCCTATTTATAATGAAACTAGCTACTAGGGTTTACAAAAATAGGTAAATGATGCAGAAATCCACTTCTGGACCCACTTGGTGTGTACTTGGGCTGAGCATTGAGCTTTACATGTATGGAGGTCTTCCTTAGAGTTAAACACTAGCTTTGGTGCCAGTTTGGGCGTTTAACTCCAACTTTTATGTCAGCTCTGGCATTTTGACGCCAAAAAAGGGGCAGAGAGCGGGCGTTTTGATGCCATTTTATGTCCTCAAAACTCGTGCAAAGTATAGACTATTATGTTTTGATGGAAAGCCCTGGATGTCTACTTTCCAACGCAGTTGAGAGCGTGCCATTTGGAGTTCTTTAGCTCCAGAAAATCCACTTCGAGTGCAGGGAGGTCAGAATCCAATAGCATCTGCAGTCCTTTGTCAGCCTCTAAATCAGATTTTTGCTCAGGTCTCTCAATCTCAGCCAGAAAATACCTGAAATCACAGAAAAACACACAAACTCATAGTAAAGTCCAGAAATTTGAATTTTGCTTAAAAACTAATAAAAATATACTAAAAACTAACTAAATCATACTAAAAACTATATAAAAACAGTGCTAAAGAGCGTATAAATTATCCGCTCATCACAAGCCTTTCCCATCATCTTCTTAGTAACAGACAGAGAATTCTTAGCAGATCCTCTCTAGCTTAGCAAACATAGTCTCTGATCTATCTAAGACCACCCTCAGTCTCATGACTGAGGCACGGTCCTCCATAAGAAATTTGGAGGCACAAGTGGGTCAGCTGAGTAAAAGAATTACTGAAACTCCTCCTAGTACTCTCCCAAGCAATACAGAAAAGAATCCAAAAAGAGAGTGCAAGGCCATTAATACAACCAAAATGGCCGAACCTATAGAAGAGGAGGAGGACGTGATTCACAGTAAGGAAGGCCTCATGGGACTTCCACTGGACTACAAGAAGTCCTCTATTAAGGAACCACAGGAATCTGAGGCTCATCTAGAGACCATAGAGATTCCACTGAACTTACTATTACCATTCATGAGCTCTGACAAATATTCTTCCTCTGAAGAGGACGAAAACGTTACTGAAGAGCAAGTTGCTCAATATCTAGGAGCAATCATGAAGCTGAATGCCAAATTATTTGGTAATGAGACTAGGGAGGATAAACCTCCATTGCTCATCACTGAACTAAGTGCATTGGTTCAGCTGAAGTTACCTCAAAAGAAAGAGGATCCCGGAAGGTTCTTGATACCTTGCACCATAGGCACCATGACCTTTGAAAAGGCTCTGTGTGACCTAGGATCAAGTATCAACCTCACGCCACTCTCTATAATAGAGAAACTAGGGATCTTTGAGGTACAAGCTGTAAGAATCTCACTGAAGATGGCAGACAAATCAAAGAAACATGCTTATGGACTTGTAAAGGATGTCTTAGTAAAGGTTGAAGGCCTTTACATCCCTGCTGATTTCATAATCCTAGACACTGGGAAGGATGAGGATGAATCCATCATCCTTGGAAGACCCTTCCTAGCCACAGCAAGGGTTGTGATTGATGTGGATAGAGGAGAGTTAGTCCTTCAATTGAATGAAGACTACCTTATGTTTAAGGCTCAAGGATCTTCTTCTGTAAACATAGAGAAGAAGCATGAAAAGCTTCTCTCAATACAGAGTCAGACAGACCCCCCACACTCAAACTCTAAGTTTGGTATTAGGAGGCCACAATCATGCTCTGGGCATCTGTGAAGCTCTGAAAAGAGCTCACTATCAAGCTATTGACCTTAAAGAAGCGCTTATTGGGAGGCAACCCAATTTTATTTGATTTATCTATGTTATTTTATGTTTTCTTTAGGATCATAATCATGTGGAGTCACAAAAACAACTGCAAAAATTAAAGAAAAATCAAAAACAGTATCAAAATTGGCACACCCTGGAGGACGAGCTTACTGGCATTTAAACGCCAGTAAGGATACCAAAATGGGCGTTTAACGCCCAGCCTGGCACCATTTTGAGCGTTTAAATGCCAGTAAAGGTATAAAAATGGGCGTTTAAATGCCAGAAAAGGGCAGCAGAATGGCGTTTAAACGCCAAAAAAGGGCAGCAGCCTGGCGTTTAAACGCCAAAAAGGCACACAGAGGGGCGTTTAACGCCAGCAAGGTGCAGGGATAAAAAAATCTTTGACACCTCAAGATCTATGGACCCAACAGTATCCCCACCTATCCCACCTCACTCTCTCTCCTCTTCACACTTCTCCATAACACTCTACCCAAAACACCACTTACCTATCAAATATTACCCTCTTCTCCATATTCTCTTCACCACTCAGATCCATTCCCTATTTCCCATAAACCCATCATACAACCCACCTACCCCCACCCACTTAAATTCAAACCATTTCCCTCCCAACCTAACCCTTCTCACACGAACCAACTCCCTCTCTTACACTATAAATACCCCTCCTTCCTTCTTCATTTTCACACATCACATACACTCAACACCCCCCTTGGCCGAACCCTCTCAAGCCTCCAGCTCCCACTTCTCTTCTTCTTCTACTCTCTTCTTTCTTCTCTTGCTCGAGGACGAGCAAACATTTTAAGTTTGGTGTTATAAAAAGTGTTGCTTTTTGTTTTCAATAACCATTAATGGCACCTAAGGCCGGAGAAACCTCTAAAAAGAGGAGGGGGAAGACAATTGCTTCCACCTTCGAGTCATAGGAGATGGAGAGGTTCATCTCAAAGGTCCATCAAGACCACTTCTATGATGTTGTGGCCAAGAAGAAGGTGATCCCCGAGGTCCCCTTCAAGCTCAAAAAGAGTGAATATCTGGAGATCCGACATGAGATTAGGAGAAGAGGATGGGAAGCTCTCACCAATCCCATTCAACAAGTCAGAATCTTAATGGTTCAAGAGTTCTATGCTAATGCATGGATCACCAAGAACCATGATCAAAGTATGAACACAAACCCAAAGAATTGGCTTACAATGGTTCGGGAGAAATACTTAGATTTCAGTCCGAAAAATGTGAGGTTGGCATTCAACTTGCAAATGATGCAAGGAGATCTTCATCCTTTCACAATAAGGGTCAACTTTGATCAAAAGATGGACCAAGTCCTCATGGACATCTGTATGGAAGGAGCACAATGGAAGAAAGACTCCAAAGCCAAGTGGGTTCAAATAAGAAAGCTTGACCTTAAGCCTGTGGCTAGAGGATGGTTGGAGTTTATCCAACGCTCTATCATTCCTACTAGCAACTGATCCGAAGTAACTGTGGATCGGGCTATCATGATCCATAGCATCATGATTGGAGAGGAAGTGGAAGTTCATGAGATTATACCTCTAGAACTGTACAAAGTGGCTGACAAGCCCTCCACTTTGGCAAGGTTAGCCTTTCCTCATCTCATTTGTCACCTATGTAGTTTAGCTAGAATTGTCATAAAGGAAGACATCCTCATTGAAGAGGACAAGCCCATCACTAAAAAGAGGATGGAGCAAACATGAGAGCCCACTCATGGACCTCAGCAAACGCATTAGGAAGTCCCTCATCAAGAAATCCCTGAGATACCTCAAGGGATGCATTTTCCTCCACACAACTATTGGGAACAACTCAACACTTCTCTAGGAGATTTGAGTTCCAATATCGAGCAACTAAGGATGGAGCACCAAGAGCATTCCATCATCCTCCATGAAATTAGAGAAGACCAAAGAGCCATGAGGGAAGAACAACAAAGGCAAGGAAGAGACATTGAGGAGCTCAAGCACTCCATAGGATCTTCAAGAAGGAGAACTAGCCGCCATCACTAAGGTGGACCCGTTCTTTAATTTCGTTGTTATTTATTTTTCTGTTTTTTGATTTTTTATGCTTTATGTTTGTCTATGTTTGTGTCTTTATTACATGATCATTAGTGTCTAGTGTCTATGCCTTGAAGCTATGAATGTCCCATAAATCCTTCACCTTTCTTAAATGAAAAATATTCCTAATTACAAAAGAATAAGAAGTACATGGATTTCGACTTTTATCTTGAAATTAGTCTAATTATTTTGATGTAGTGGCAATACGTTTTATTTTCTGAATGAATGCTTGAATAATGCATATTTTTTATAGTAAAGTTTATGAATGTTAAAATTGTTGGCTCTTGAAAGAATTATGAACAAAGAGAAATGTTATTGATAATCTGAAAAATCATAAAATTGATTCTTGAAGCAAGAAAAAGTAGTGAAAAACACAATCTTGCAAAAAAAATTAAAAAATAGGCAAAAAAATAAAGAAAAAGAAAAACCAAGCAGAAAAAGCCAATAACCCTTTAAACTAAAAGGTAAGGGTAAAAAGGATCCAAGGCTTTGAGCATTAATGGATAGGAGGGCCCAAAGGAATAAAATCCTAAAGCTGAGTCACAATCTGAAAAGGTTCACCCAGTTATGTGTCTGTGGCATTTATGTATCCGGTGGTAATATTGAAAAACAAGATGCTCAGGGTCACGGCCAAGACTCATAAAGTAGCTGTGTTCAAGAATCAACATACTGAACTAGGAGAATTAATAACACTATCTAAATTATGAGTTCCTAATGATGCCAATCATTCTGAACTTCAAAGGATAAAGTGAGATGCCAAAACTGTTCAGAGGCAAAAAGCTACTAGCCCAGCTCATCTAATTGGGACTAAGTTTCATTGATATTTTGACATTTATTGTTTATTCTCTTCTTTTTATCCTATTTTATTTTCAGTTGCTTGGGGACAAGCAACAATTTAAGTTTGGTGTTGTGATGAGCGGATAATTTATACGCTTTTGGCATTGTTTTTACATAGTTTTTAATATGTTTTAGTTACTTTTTAGTATATTTTATTAGTTTTTATGCAAAAATTACATTTCTAGACTTTACTATGAGTTTGTGTGTTTTTCTGTGATTTGAGGTATTTTCTGGCTAAAATTGAGGGACCTGAGTAAAAATCTGATTCAGAGGCTGAGAAATGACTGAAGATGTTGTTGAATTTTGACCTCCCTGCACTTGAAGTGGATTTTCTGGAGCTACAAAAGCCCAATTGGCACGCTCTCAATTGCGTTGGAAAGAAGACATCTTGGGCTTTCCAGAAATGGATAATAGTCCATACTTTGCCTGAGATTTGATGGCCCAACCTGGCGTCCAAACGCCTATTAGAGACCCTTTTCTGGCGTAAAACGCCAGAACTGGCACCAAAGCTGGAGTTAAATGCTCAAACTGGCACCAAAACTGGCATTTAAACTCCAAGAAGAGCCTATGCACGTGAAAGCTTCAATGCTCAGCCTACTGGTTCACGACGCATGGTTGCCTCTCCTGACAACAGAGCCTTCCATTCCATGAGATTAGAGTCTTCGTGGTATAAGCTAGAATCAATTGGCAGCATTATTGAGATTCAAAAAGTCTAAACCTTGTCTGTGGTATTCCGAGTAGGATCTGGGATGGAATGACTGTGACGAGCTTTAAACTTGTGACTGTTGGGCGCAGTGACAGTGCGCAAAAGGATCAATGGATCTTATTCCGACACGAACGAGAACCGACAGCTGATTAGCCATGCGGGAAACCGTAGCGGATATGTTTTCACTGAGAGGACGGATGGTAGCCATTGACAACGGTGATCCACCAACATACAGCTTGCCATGGAAGGGAGTACGCATGATTGGATAAGGACAATAGAAAAGCAGAGACTCAGAGGGAACAAAGCATCTCCATACGCTTATCTGAAATTCCCACCACTGAATTGCATAAATATATCTATCCTATTTTATGTTTTATTTCTCTTTTAATTATCAAAACCTCATAACCATTTGAATCCACCTGACTGTGATTTACAAGATGACCATAGCTTGCTTCAAGCCGACAATCTCTGTGGGATCGACCCTTACTCACATAAGGTATTACTTTGACAACCCAGTGTACTTATTGGTCAGTTGCGCGGAGTTGTGAGAGAAGTGTGACTCATGATTTCGTGTACCAGTAGTCATTGCTGTTTTGCAATTAGCATTTAAATCACATTGAGATTGCCATTAGGGCCTCTATGTAAAGAACGAAGCTTTGTTATGCACCAAAATGGAGAAAAACAATACAAATAAAAAATGAACATGTTTCAATGGTTGCGGATGCAAGTAGATAAATATATAAACAAATATTGAGGCCAAAAATTGAAGAAACACAGAATTCAAAAGTGAGTGAGTGATTCGAGTTACTATGATAGCTGAACATAGCTCAGAGAAAAAAAAACTAATTTAGTCTGAGTTACAGACTCTAAAACATCTATAAAACAACTTAATTAAGAATGTCACAAAATTTAAAAGGATAAAAAGTTTACTACAGAGACCACAACAAAATTGAGTTAAAAAAATTCATCACAAAGCTGCTTAAATTAGGATATATAAATAATTGTAAAGCTATCTATGTTATAATAATTAGACTAAGAAGCTGACAATGACAAATTATGGTTTGGAAGTTGAACTAACTTCTTGTTTTCAAAATTTTGAATAAAAATTGAATTTTAGGATTTTAAGTGGTAGAACTTTTAATATATACGATGATCATAAACTAGCTAAGAGAGAGGATGTAATCAGAACAGTTAGCATATAACAATCATTGAAATAATTAGAACAAGAGGATGTGAATTTAGTTACATATCTAGAAGTAAGAAGTTAGAACCCAAACGAAGAAATAGATCGTGGAAGAGAAGGCACGTTAATGGATGAGGAGAAGCTAGCAGAGCAGAAGCGTAGGAAGAGAAGCTCGCAGATCTGAAGAAAATCTTGATGAAGGAGGAGAAGCTCGAAAGATCAAAAATGGCGTTTCTGCGAGAATGTTAATAGGATTTCAAAAAATTTGGTTGAGACTTTAATCATACTCCACACTTCCAAAATTAAAAAGTATAATAACTATAGTAATTCCTTAAAAAAAATTCTGCAAATAGAAAACATGAAGACGAAGATCTATGCAGTTCACAGTGCACATAATAACAAGAAAAAACAAGTATTCACATGATTCTCTCGATCCTATAATTACGAAGAAATTCGGTGAAGAACTTACTCAATTTCTTCTAGTAATCCCCAATTTTTGACCTAAAAATAAATTGAACAAGAAAAAAAATCAAAACCTGGCATTAAATCAAATAAGTAGCAGCAGTTAGCATAGAACAATCAACACTTGCAATTAAACAAAATAAGGACAATGAGGAGAAGAGAAGCTCGAAGAACAGAAACTAATAGAATACTGTGCAGATCGCATCAATGGAAGCAAATATGCCATCGGAGGAGAAGCATTGATGGAGGTGACATCAATGGAGAAGGAGAATCATTGATGGAGAAGAAGCTCGCAGAGCAGCAGTGATGTCGTTTTCAAGTTTTGCCACACCAACACAACTCTTACATGCACATAAACACCTATACTACTCTCACTCTCATTGCAATTATACATGGCTCAGAGAAGTTGAATTTTTTAAAACTGACTTAAAACATAATGGCGGTCAAAACCACCAGAATCATAAAAAAACTGCCGCAAACTAAAGATGAATTGTGGCAGCCACATAAACCACCGTAATTCACAAATATTATGGCGCTCTTATGAGAATGCCTTAATTTTAATGTCGTTTTATAACCTTTTTTGTAGTACTTTGAGATATGAAAATGGTTTAATTTTGGAAGCGATTGGATTTTAAATGGTTTAATTTTATAATTTCTTTTATATTAGAAATGGTTTTGATTTATTGGAAATGATTTGAAAGAATTTGAGAATTGGTTTGGATGGGACCTGAGAAGGGTGGCAAAGTCCAAGTTTTAGGAGAGATGCTGCCAAAATTTTGTTATAAAATTTAAGACTTTGTTTGAAATATTATTTTGAAAAAGATTGAATTTGAAAGGTTCTATTATTTGATTTTTGATTTATTAAGAAAATAGTTATGTTTCAAGTTTATTTCATTTTAGAAAAGTATATCTTTTGAGTTTGATTTATTTAAAAAAGAATTATTTTACGATTTTAAATTATTTAAGAGAAGTATTATATTTTAAGGTTGATTTAAATATGAAAAGGGCTTATGTTTTGAATTTGACTTAAAAATTTCATTCGGAGGAGTTTAGTGAACTTTAAAAGTAATTGACTTTTGACTGAATAATTTCGTTTTACGACGCTTGAAAAAAGTTAAAGAACTAATTTTAAGGATGGAACTGGGATTGGTGTTGGCTTTGACATTGGTTTGGAACCTTCGATTTGTATGGTTTGGTTTTGATTTTATTTAGAAACTTTATTTGATTAACTCAATTTAAGAAAACAATGATTGTTAAGGATTTTCAATGAGCTTAAGAAAATGAGATTGGTTGTCACGCCCCTAAAGTCTAGAGCCTTTGGTGAGGGGTTTAACTAGTAAATGATTTCTCTTTGCCTTTTGAAAGAAGAATTGGATAAAGTGGAATTGTTTTAAAGGTTTTGAAGAATGTCATAAAGATGTGGTTTTGGTTTTAAAAGAAAAAGAACAGAAAAGAAAAGAAAGAAAGAACGAGCTGAGATAATTTTCTACCTTCTGAAAACAAGCAGAGATATGGTGGTGAGTCCACCGAAATTTGCTTTCCAGAGATACATCGGCCAATCTAGGGGATGGTCGCACCTGTAAAGTAGAGGTTGCTTACAGAGGTTATCGATACATACATTGGCCAGAGAGAGCCTCACCTGTAAGACAGAAGTTGCTTACAGAGGTTATGTTTGCATACATCGGCTCAAGAGAATCGCACCTGTAAGACAGAGATTGCTTACAGAGGTTATGACACTGGAAACCAAACTCAGACAAAGGTTACTGAGTTATGTCAGGAGAGGGTTAAAATCGACAGATGAGCTCATTACTTCCACTAGGGATAGACATGCATCATATCTGTTTGCACATATTTGTTTGTGAGTGTGTTTCTTGTGATTTTGGGTGTGCTATATGATTGCTTGATTTCTGTGTCCTTTGTTTGTTATGTCTAAATGTATTCTATTATCCATTGCTGTTGGCTATGGTAATAAAATGAGTATAACTATACACCCCAACCCTACTAAGAATTCTCCAGTTCTTACCCCCTATTTCCACCCCCTTTCAGCTATAGGTTTGAAAGTTTAGTGTGGATCTACAAAAGCATAAAAGATTAGGTTTACAAGTTGAGTTATTAAATTTTATTTTTCCCTCGTTCTTTTGTTTTTTAGAGGGGATAGGACTTGTATTTTGAAAATCTTGAAATAAGTCTATTTATATAATACTATGTGAATATATATATATATATATATATATATATATCTTTGTAATTAAGTGATTAACAGTAAAGAATCTTCTTTTTCTTAATTAAAACTTTTAGTTCATATTCGCGAAGGCTCAATATTAAATAAACATAGTGTATAATTAAAGGAATAGAGGTTAATAGCGCTCGGACTTTTAGTACGATCATGCGGTGCTAAAAGTTAGGGTGTTACACTATGGTATTAGAGCAGTTCATTCCTGTTAGAGTCTTGGGAATGGATTGTCTATGCTTCACTGTATACTATGAGTGTCTGTCATGCAGTAGGACTTGTTCTAATGACAAGAGTTTGAGTTTCAGATGCAAGACTGTCTATTGATTAATGCAATTAGTCGACCGTTGCATCTGTCATGGTATTATGTCTGGCCAACTTAATACTAATGACTTGTGTATACGGAAACACTAATAGAGTATCAAAGACGAGATAGATATAATAGGTTATGCGAACTGCGAGATTTAGAAACGTTAGAAGTTGCATTTTAAGGATTCATTTCGACGTATTCTCTTTATTCATGCTACACGAACTCGTGCCATCTCTTTTTTCATTATCTTCATTGGAATTCTCTTCCTTGGATTTTCCCATAATGTGATCAGATTATTTGCTTACCATACCTTATCGTTTCTGTGTACCTTTGTTTGCTGGTAAATCTAATTGTCTACCTGACTTCTTTCGAATACCATCTTCAACATTGTGCGTATTTCTCTTCATGGATTCTATTTTTCTTTGATTTAGGTTTGAACTTGTTTTAATATAATAATTTTTGAGAGAAAAAAATTTTGTAAGGTGGGTAGAATGTAACGACCCACATTTTTTAAAATATAAATATAAATAAATTTTAATTTATTTTATAAATTAGTTTTTATTTTAAAAATTATTTTATTATAAGTAATTAAATTAATTTTATAATTATTTAAATTTAATCNNNTTATATAATTAAAACTATAATTCTAGTAATTTGTAAGTAATGAAAATTATATGTATGTTTTAATTTGAATAATTGATATTTTTAGTTTAAAAATAAAATTTAGTTAATAATATTATTATTGAATTAAATAGTCGATATAAATAAATTTTGGTACTCTTCGATGAACTTAACTATGTTAATACCTTATCGTATATCTTTTATCGTTATGTTGCTAATACCATTTATATTAATAATTCATATATATTATTACTTATATTTTAATATATTCAGTTTTTATAATTATTTATTTAGGATCTTTATAACTTGAATTACTAAGTCTAAGCCACGACACCCAACCTCCTTCATTTATTATTGCTGACACCATATTAGCATATTATTTGCTGTTATCTCATCATCATTAACATTTTTGGCCGAAGCCAAAAGAGAGCCAAAGGAAAAGAATGATTTGTATGTATACATACATGCACATATATAACTGTAGATCACCTTCAAGCATGACACCTAATCACTTCTATTACATTAATCATGATCTCACCTTATCATTCTCTAATGTGACCGAATTCAAGAAGAAAGAAAAGAAAGAATGGCCGTGAGAAAGAGAATAAGAAACCATGGAACTTTCGACCTTTCGCATTCGATTTTTTGTGATCTGTAATTCCAATAGAAAATTTAATTCAATAAAAGTGTTTATATCTTCCTTCTTTACATGTAGGCATAATTTTTATTCGGTGGAAGTTAACGGTAACGTAACTCTCCTTTTTCTTGAGTTTGACTAACTGGAGTTCTATGAGATTCAGACGATTTCTGACATTTTCTTCTTTGATAGCTCAGTCAAAAAGCTTTTCTGTAGCCTCAAGTATTTTGATTTAATACGGAAGTAGGATTTTGGTGACTTTATGGTAATTAAATGTGAATTTGATAAGTGAATGTTTGGTTCATTGATTATTGATTGAATTTGACTGAATTTATGTTAAATTTTGGTGATATATTGATATTTGTGATTAGTTTGGGATTTGGTCAGTTTAAGTGCAGCCAAGAACCGAATTATTTTGATGAATTTGGGGCTGAAATGTTATTGGTAATCAAGTGGAATTTGTGAGATTTGATGATGACATTGAGATTTAATAAGAAATGAATTGATGACATGCTTTGAGATATGGAAATGGTTTGATTTTGGAAGCGGTTGGATTTTAATTGGTTAATTTTATAATTTCCTTTCTATTAGAAATGGTTTTGATTTATCGGAAATAATTTAAAATAATTTGAGAATTGGTTTAGATGGGACCTGAGAAGGGTGGCAAAGTTCAAGTTTTAGGGGAGATGCTGCTAAAATTTTGTTATAAAATTTAAGACTTTGTTTGAAATATTATTTTGAAAAAGATTGGATTTGAAAGGTTCTATTATTTGAATTTTGATTTATTAAGAAAATAGTTATGTTTTGAGTTTAATTCATTTTAGAAAAGTATATATTTTGAGTTCGATTTATTTAGAAAAGAATTATTTTACGATTTTAAATTAATTAAGAAAAGTATTATGTTTTAAGGTTTATTTAAATATGAAAAGGGCTTATGTTTTGAATTTGACTTAAAAATTTTATTCGGAGTAGTTTAGTGAACTTTAAAAGTATTTGAATTTTGACTGAATAATTTCGTTTTACGATGTCTTGAAAAAAGTTAAAGAATTAATTTTAAGGATGGAACTGGGATTGGTGTTGGCTTTGGCATTGATTTGGAACCTTCGATTTGTATGGTTTGGTTTTGATTTGATTTAGAAATTTTATCTGATTCACTCAATTTAAGAAAATAATGATTGTTAAGAATTTCCAATGAACTTAAGAAAATGAGATTGGTTGTCGCTCCCCTAAAGTCTAGAGCCTTTGCTGAGGGGTTTAACTAGTAAATGATTTCTCTTTGTCTTTTAAAAGAAGAATTGGTTTAAGTGAAATTGTTTTAAAGGTTTTGAAGAATGTCATAAAGAGGTGGTTTTGGTTTTAAAAGAAAAAGAATAGAAAAGAAAAGAAAGAAAGAAAGAACTATCTAACATAATTGTCTACCTGCTGAAATCGAGCAGAGATATGATGGTGAGTCTACCGAGATTTGCTTTCCAGAGATACATCGGCCAATCCAAGGGATGGTCACACCTGTAAGACAGAGGTAGCTTACATAGGTTATCAATACATACATTGGCCAGAGAGAGCCTCACCTGTAAGACAAAGGTTGCTTACAGAGATTATGTTTGCAGACATCGGCTCAAGAGAGTCGCACCTGTAAGACAAAGGTTGTTTATAGAGGTTATAACACTAGAAACCAAACTCAGACAAAGGTTACTGAGTTACGTCGAGAGCGGGTCGAAATCGACAGATGAACTCATTACCTGCACTAGGGATAGACATGCATCATACCTGTTTACGCATATTTGTTTTTGAGTGTATTTCTTGTGATTGTGTGTGCGCTATATGATTATTTGATTTCTATCCTTCGTTTGTTAAGTCTAAATGTATTCTATTGTCCATTGATGTTGGCTATTGTAATAAAATGAGTATAACTATACACCCCGACCCTACTAAGAAGTCCCCAGTTTTTACCCCCTATTTCCACCCATTTCAGCTACAGGTGCGAAGATTTAGTGCGGAGTTACAGGAGCATAAAAGATTATGTTTACAAATTGAGTTGTTAGATTTTATTTTCCCCTCGTCGTTTAATCTTTTGTTTTTTAGAAGGGATAGGACTTGTATTTTGAAAATCTTAAAATAAGTCTATGTATATAATGCTATGTGAATATATATACATATATATATATATATATATATGTCTTTGTGATTAAGTGATTAAAAGTAAAGAATGTTCTTTTTCTTAATTAAAAGTTTCGGTTCATATTCGCGAAGGCTCAATATTAAATAAACATAGTATATAATTAAAGTAATAGAGGTTAGTAACGCTCGGACTTTTAGTACGATTATGAGGTGCTAAAAGTTAGGGTGTTACATGTTGCCCTAGTTTCTTCTTCCTTCTCATTCTTCCTCCTCTAGCGCCGTTTATTCCTCATTTCTTCTTCAAGATGCATCTTCTTCCTCTTTAAATTAAGATTCATGTTATACATGTTTGTCTACAAAGAAAAAATTAATCTAATTTATTCTATTTATTCTATTTTTCTTTTTTTATTTTTTATTTTTTTCTTCTACCCTTTTCTCATACTCTTGCTCTCTATTTATTATGCTCTCTTTCTTCACCCATTTTACAAGTAATGAAGCAGAAATGGCACCTTCCATTTTGTGGACAACAAAGCAGAAATGGGACCCTCCCATTTCATGGACGACGCATCAGAAATGGCTTTAACACGTCTAGATCTATTTCGCGGGCGCTATGTACGAAAGGGTAGCAAAATTCATTTGGCAAATATTTCACGTGAATTGGCTATGCGTACTTTGGCAATATTTTTTCATTGTGCGTATTTAGGGAATTAAAATATTTTCAATATTTATAAAATCATACACATGCCCCTTGTGGGTACGCACGAGCATCATTACCCGTTCTATTCCGTGCACACACACCATAGTATGCATGGGTATGCATACCAGAATTCCTAATTTGTTGCATAATATCATAATTCAGTTCTTTATGCCCATTTTCATTCGTTCATATCTTCCTCTATAAAATTTTGATTTCTCTCATCTTTAGATGGTTTTAAAGATCTTTTAACAAGCTTTAATTCAACATATATTTCATCAAATTCTGAACTCCAAGCGCTGAGTTACGGCCTATCGAAGTTGGCTAAAAATCATTTTTTACCAAAATTTTGCATAACTCAATTTTCATCACTTTCTTAAGTTTGTTCCTTTTAAAACTAACCCAAACCACTTTGTAAACCTTCTCAATATTCAAACATCATTCCCAAATCACATCATAATAATTCGAGACCTACAACACCCAATTCTCAGTAATTAATAATTTTTCAATTCACATCAATTTCATAATTAATCATCCAATTCAAAATCAACAACATATCAATACCAATCAATTTAACAATCCCATTTCAAACACCTTTCACATATTAAATATCAAATACCATATTACCACCTAATTATGCATTGTTACCCATTTCTCATCCCATTTGGTCCAAACAATTTCTTACCATTTTTAAACCTTTCAAACACTCATTCACCAATATCCTATTTTTTCAAGCATAACCAACCCCAATCTAATTCATTTAGTACATTCTTTTTTACAACAACAACAACACACACATTCATGATTCCAACATTCACAACCAAATCACATCAATCATCATATTTTAATAATTTCAACCTAATCACACCATCACTTACCTCAACTTACCAATTAGGAGATTTCTCACCATATCACGGCCTCGACCCAATTTTTCACATTAATGATTATCATAATCAATAACATCACAAACCATGTCCCATTCATTCATATAAACATTAATATTACTCAATCACTACTCAATTCACCATATCACAACCAATTGATTTAAGCACACACTCATTAAACTAATCACAATACAATGTAATTTCAATCTAATCATGTCCTAAGGGCAATTAACCTGCGCATTCACATAATTTTTATATAATGCCTACCTAAAACTCAAACCCGTACCTTAATGGCGACGATTTTCAAACCTTTGATTTCCTTTCCTTTCCTACCAAACCAAACTTGTCCAACACCAACCAAGCCTCAATCAACAGCTCCAAGATTAATCCAAGCTCCCAAAGTGTTCCAAATCACTAAACAACTATAATATTATCAATTTTACATGTATATCAACCTAGGGTTCATAGAATTGAAAAATTAAAATAGGATAAAGCTTCCTTACCTTAACCCATTGGAGATTAGGATGGAACCCGCCTGGAATTCATACTAGAGCACACCTAAACAACCAAAATCATAATAACTCAACTCCCATTGAACCAAAAATGCGAATTACTAGAGGAAAGAAAACTGGACAAAAATCTTAGAGTTTCTTACCAGTTTATTCATTTAGTATTAAAGAGAATTTCGGAACTCCGGATCAAAAGTTATGATCAATTGAAATTAGATATGAATAGTAGAACCTTTGGTTCTTCTTCTCCTCACCCTCAATCTGTGTCTCTCTCTTTTGTGAGGATGGAGTACCGAAATGTTAAGTGAATGAGGGTTTTATAAGTGTGAGCTCGGACCCGATTTACTTGTTTTAGCCCGTTGGCCCAATTTTGAACCAAAACCTTTAAGGTTAGTGTTTTAATTTGTATTCTAAATATTTTTCTTTCCCAAATTATAAAATTTAATCTTTCAATCTCTTTTACTCATAATTCATTTATTAATTAATTAATTATTATTTTTCTGGATTTTACAACCAAAACCTCAGAATCTTTAACAAACTTATAACAGAACACTTTTACACTAGCAGTGAGGGTTTTAAGGCAAGAACGACTTATTGCAACTAAAGAGAAATAAGACAATAGAGTGGCAGTAGCTCCGGCTATGGTTTTTGATGACCTGAACGGCGATGAGGATCCCTGACAGCGACGAAATAGCAATGATGAGCGGATATTTTATACGCTTTCGGGGGGTAATTTCATGTAGATTTTAACATGTTTTAATTAGTTTTTAATAGAATTTTATTAGTTTTTAAGCAAAAATCATATTTCTGGATTTTACTATGAGTTTGTGTATTTTTTTTAGGCTGAAAAAGGACTGCTGATGTTGTTGGATTCTGACCTCCCTGCACTCGGAATGGATTTTGTGGAGCTACAGGAGTCCAATTGGTGCTCTCTCAATTGGGTTGGAAAGTAGACATCTAGGGCTTTCCAGCAATATATAATAGTCCATACTTTGCGCGAAGATAGACGACATAAACTGGCGTTCAATGCCAGTTCCATGTTGCAGTCTGGCGTTCAGCGCCAGAAACAGGTTACAAGTTGGAGTTCAACGCCAGAAACAGGTTACAACCTGGCGTTCAACTCCAGAAACAGCCCAGGCACGTGAGAAGCTTAAGTCTCAGCCTCAGCACACACCAAGTGGGCCCCAAAAGTGAATTTCTGCACTATCCATCTTAGTTTACTCATATTCTGTAAACCTATGTTACTAGTTTAGTATTTAAACAATTTTTAGAGACTTATTTTGTATCTCATGAAATTTTTAGATCTGAAATTTGTACCTTTTGGCAGCATGAGTCTTTAAACCCCATTGTTAGGGTGAGGAGCTCTACAGCGTCTCGATGAATTAATGCAATTATTTCTGTTTTTCCATTCAAACATGCGTGTTCCTATCTAAGATGTTCATTCGCGCTTAACTATGGAGAAGGTGGTGATCCATGACGCTCATCACCTTCCTCAATCCATGATCGTGTGTCTGACAACCACCTCCGTTCTACATCAGATTGAATGAGTATCTCTTAGATTCCATAATCAGAATCTTCGTGGTATAAGCTAGAATTGATGGCAGTATTCATGAGAATCCGGAAAGTCTAAACCTTGTCTGTGGTATTCCGAGTAGGATTCTGGGATTGGATGACTGTGATGAGCTTCAAACTCGCGAGTGTTTGGCGTGATGACAAACGCAAAAGAATCAATGGGTTTTATTCCGACAGGATCGAAAACCAACAGCTGATTAGCCGTGCTGTGACAGAGCATTTGGACCATTTTCACTGAGAGGATGGGAAGTAGCCATTGACAATGGTGACACCCTACATAGAGCTTGCCATGGAAGGAACTTTGCACTTTTGCATGAGAGGAAACATTATGTTACAGGAATTCAGAAGACAAAGCATCTCCAAAACTCCAACATATTCTCCATTATTGCACAACAAGTAATTATTTCACGCTCTTTTATTTTTTAGTAATTCAAACTGATAATTATAATTGATTTCCTGACTAAGAATAATAAAATAACCATAGCTTGCTTCAAGCCAACAATCTCCGTGGGATCGACCCTTACTCACGTAAGGTATTACTTGGACGACCCAGTGCACTTACTGTTTAGTTGTGCGGATTGCAAAAGTGTGATTGCAATTTCGTGCACCAAGTTTTTGGCGCCGTTGCTGGGGATTATTTGAGTTTGAACAACTAAAGGTTTATTTTGTTGCTTAGATTACGAATAGAGTATTGATGCTATAGAGTCATTAAATTTGAGTCCTTTAATTTCTCTTCAAAAAATTTTCAAAAATATTACTTTTCCTTATTAATTTTTAATTTTTCGTGAGTTAGTGTCCTGTTCTAAGTTTGGTATCAATTGCATATTTTATATTTTTCTTTTAAATTTTCGAATTTGTGTTCTTTGATCTTTAAGTTGTTCTTGTTTATTTTTCTTGTTTGATTTTTAGTTTTTCTTGTTCTGTGTCTTTTCTTGTTTTTCTTGTTCTTTTCCAAAGCATTAGTCTTCCAATATATATATATACCTCTTCAAAACAAGTGTTACCTTTACTGCCCAATTGGCTAGAGCGTTGGTCTATGTTCTTGATAATTGGGTATCTTCTTTTTAAAATCTTTTTTAAAAATAATTTTTCTTTGATTGAATCTTGTGCCAAACTTTAAGTTTGGTGTTTTATTGTTAATCTTTTTATAATTTTCGAAAATTTTATTGAAATTTTCTAAAAATTTTAAGTTTGGTGTTCTTTCTTTTGTTCTTGTTGTTCTTGTGAATCTTCAAAGTGTTATTGAGTCTTCTTTGTGTTTTGATCTTAAAATTTTTAAGTTTGGTGTTCCTTGGTGTTTTTCCTCCAAAATTTTCGAAAACAAGGAGGATTAGATCTAAAAATTTTAAGTCTTGTGTCTTTTGTGTGTTTTCCTCTTTCATCATAAAATTCAAAATTCAAAAAAATTATCTTTTCTAACTATTTCTAAGCTACTTTTTCGAAATTTTTTTAAAAAAAAATTCAAATTTCAATTTCAAAATTCTTCAAATCTTATCCTTTTAAGAATTTAAAAAAAATATATATTTTTTTATCTTTTTCGAAAATTTCCTAACCACTTTCTCTCTCCTTACTTTTTCGAAAATCTTCATAAAATATTTTCTAATTTTTATTATTTTTAATTTTTAATTTTCTTTTTTTATTTATTATATTTTATTTTTATTTTGGTTTTTATTTTATTTTAAATTATTCTTTCGAAAATCAATTTTTTTATATATAATAAATTAAATAAAATTTAAATACACATTACTTCCTTTACTCCAACATGGACCTAAGTGGAAATGAACAGTCCAGAAGGACTCTGGAGTCATATGCTAACCCCACTACTGCTTCATATGGGAGTAGTATCTATATACCCTCCATCGGAGTTAGTAGTTTTGAGTTGAATCCTCAGCTCATTATCATGGTGCAGCAAAGCTGCTAGTATTTCGGTCTTCCACAAGAAGAACCTACAGAGTTTCTGGCATAATTTTTACAAATTGCTGACACAGTACATGATAAGGAAGTAGATCAGGATGTCTACAGATTATTACTGTTTCCATTTGCTGTAAAAGATCAAGCTAAGAGGTGGTTAAATAACCAACCTAAGGACAGCATAAAGACATGGAAACAGCTGTCAGGAAAATTCCTGAATCACTATTTTCCTCCAAAACGGATGACACAGCTAAGGCTGAGCATCCAAGGCTTCAAACAAGGAGATAATGAATCCCTTTATGATGCCTGGGAGAGATACAGAGAGATGCTAAGAAAATGCCCCTCTGAAATGTTTTCAGAGTGGGTGCAGTTAGACATCTTCTACTATGGGCTTACAGAAAGAGCTCAGATTTCTCTAGACCACTCAGCTGGTGGATTTATATACATGAGAAAGACAATAGAAGAAGCTCAAGAGCTTATTGATACAGTTGCCAGAAATCGCATCTGTACCTAAGCAATGAATCTTCCATCAACAAAGAGGCTAAAATATTAACTATTGAAATCTATCCTGCAGATCAAGCTGCTGAATTCAATCAGCAATTAGATTTTCTGACAAAATAGCTAGCCGAATTCAAGGAAATACTACAAGAAACAAGAATGGCTAATATGAATATGGAAGTACAGTTGAAGCAAATAGAACAGCAGTTATCAAAACAAATAACAGAAGATTGCCAAGCAGTTCAATTAAGAAGTGGGAAAACATTAAATACCTCACTTCAAGATAGCAGGAAGCTAAAAAATGAGCAAACTAACCAAAATCCCTTTGAGGACAGTAAGAGCCCAGAGAAGAATAATTCTGGTGCTCAAACGCCAGAGAATGGGTGGAAAGCTAGCGTTGAACGCCCAAACCATGCTCAGTTGGTGCACGAAATTGCAATCACACTTTTGCAACCCCGCACAACTAACCAGCAAGTGCACTGGGTCGTCCAAGTAATACCTTACGTGAGTAAGGGTCGATCCCACGGAGATTGTCGGCTTGAAGCAAGCTATGGTTATCTTGTAAATCTTAGTCAGGATATCAGAAATTATCAGGATTGATTGTGAAAAGTAAAAGAACATGAAATAAGTACTTGTTTTGCAGTGATAGAGAATAGGTTAAGGTTTTGGAGATGCTCCATCTTCTGAATCTCTGCTTTCCTACTGTCTTCTTCTTCAAGTACGCAAGGCTCCTTCCATGGCAAGCTGTATGCAAGGGTTTCACCGTTGTCAGTGGCTACCTCCCATCCTCTCAGTGGAAATGTTCAACGCACCTTGTCACGGCACGACTATCCATCTGTCGGTTCTCAATCAGGC
>NC_029781.3:80892935-80893252 GCF_000817695.3 Arachis duranensis | reverse complement strand
AAAGCATACTAAAAACAATGCCAAAAAGCGTATAAATTATCCGCTCATCACAACCCCAAACTTAAATTGTTGCTTGTCCCCAAGCAACTAAAAATCAAAATAGAATAAAAAGAAGAGAATATACTATAGACTCCAAAATATCAAAGAAACTTAGCTCCAATTAGATGAGCGGGACTAGTAGCTTTTTGCTTCTGAACAGTTTTGGCATCTCACTCTATCCTTTGAGGTTTAGAATGATTGGCATCCATAGGAACTCAGAACTCAGATAGTGTTATTGATTCTCCTAGTTAAGTATGATGATTCTTGAACACAGCTAA
>NC_029781.3:80892514-80892767 GCF_000817695.3 Arachis duranensis | reverse complement strand
GAGGTGTCCAGGGTTCTTAAGCACACTCTTTTTGCCTTGGATCACAACTTTATTTCTTTCTTTTTCTTTCTCTTTTTTTCGTTTTTTTTTATTCACTGCTTTTTCTTGCTTCAAGAATCAATTTGATGATTTTTCAGATCCTCAATAACAGTTCCCCTGTTCCATCATTCTTTCAAGAGCCAACAATTTTAACATTCTTAAAACAACAAATTCAAAAGACATATGCACTGTTCAAGCATTCATTCAGAAAACA
>NC_029781.3:80891750-80892152 GCF_000817695.3 Arachis duranensis | reverse complement strand
TCATAGGACATTCATAGCTTTAAGACATGAATTTTAAATTTTATTAATTATGAATTAAGAACAAGACTCAAAAATAGATATAAGATGAGACTAAACAAAATAGAAAACAAAAAATTTAAATAGGCTCCTAATGATAGAGGTTTTCACAGAGTTAGGACTCAACAACCTTGATTTTGAGAAGTGGATGCTCCCTCAAATTGAGGGGAGAATTTTTGGCATTTCAGTTCTTGGAGTTCACGTCCTTGCTTCTCTTGTTCCTTCAGCAATTTGCAAAGCATGCAGTTCTGATTCTGCTGTTCTTCCTTAAGTTGCTCCATAGTTTCTTGCAACTTGGTGATAGATGCTTCTAGGCTGGCCCAGTAGTCAATTTCAGGAAATTCAGGGAGGAACTCCTGCGCCCTC
>NC_029781.3:80890251-80890939 GCF_000817695.3 Arachis duranensis | reverse complement strand
TCAGGATTGGTTAGAACTTCCCATCCTCTGTTTCGAATTTGCTCTTGGATCCCCGGATATTCATCTTCTTTCAGATCAAATTTAACTTCCGGGATCACTGACCTCAGACCCATTATTTTGTGATAATGGTCTTCATGTTCTTTGGTTAAGAACTTCTCTTGATTCCAAAGATTCTTTGGATTATTCTCTTTCTTTCCTCTTAAATTGGTTTGTTTTCCCTTAGGAGCCATGATCTTGATGAATTCTTGGCTTAGTGATCACGGAAAAGCACACCAAACTTAGAGGTTTGCTTGTCCTCAAGCAAAAGAAAGGAGAGAAGAGAGAGAGGAGAAGAGAAAATTCGAATGGTGTGGGGGAATGAGGAGGCCGAACGTGTTTTTTTAAAAGGGGGGAAAGGAGATTTCGAAAAAATTGAAAGGAGATTTGAGAAGATATAGAGAGAATTTGAGAGAATGGTGAGTTTTTGAATAAGATTTGGGATTGATTTGAGAGAGATTTGAAGAATGATTTTGATTTTTGATGATTTGAAAGTGAATGATGAAAGGTTGAGATGTGTTTATGTAGAAAAGTATGGGTAAGAAAAGGAAAGTTTGAAAAAAATTTGATTGGAAAACAAAATCTTGGTTCCCCACCCTTCTGGCGTTAAACGCCCAGAATGGCACCCATTCTGGCGTTTAACGCCCATTTG
>NC_029781.3:80888122-80889369 GCF_000817695.3 Arachis duranensis | reverse complement strand
CTGCTGAAGATGTGTTTCTGGAGGAATTTCAGCACGGTCTTGGTATTATTAGTGGGTGTAGCAATTGCTTCTACCCACTTAGATACATAGTCCACTGCCACCAGAATGTAAGTGTTTGAGTATGATGGTGGGAATGGACCCATGAAGTCAATTCCCCAAACATCAAACAATTCTATCTCTAATATCCCTTGTTGAGGCATGGCATATCCATGAGGCAAGTTACCAGCTCTTTGGCAACTGTCACAGTTACGCACAAACTCTCGGGCATCTTTATAGAGAGTAGGCCAGTAGAAGCCACATTGGAGGACTTTAGTGGCTGTTCGATCACTTCCAAAATGTCCTCCATACTGTGATCCATGGCAGTGCCATAGGATCTTTTGTGCTTCTTCTCTGGGTACACATCTGCGGATCATTCCGTCTGCACATCTCTTAAAGAGATATGGCTCATCCCATAGGTAGTACTTGGCATCCGAAATTGATTTCTTTCTTTGCACCCTGCTGTACTCCTTGGGTATGAACCTCACAGCTTTGTAATTTGCAATATCTGCAAACCATGGAGCTTCCTGAATGGCAAAGAGTTGCTCATCTGGGAAAGTCTCAGAGATCTCAGTAGAAGGGAGGGACGCCCCAGCTACTGGTTCTATTCGGGACAGATGATCAGCTACCTGATTTTCTGTCCCTTTTCTATCTCTTATTTCTATATCAAACTCTTGCAGAAGCAACACCCATCTTATTAGCCTGGGTTTTGAATCCTGCTTTGTGAGTAAGTATTTAAGAGCAGCATCGTCAGTGTACACAACCACTTTGGATCCCACTAGATAGGATCTAAACTTGTCAATAGCATAGACCACTGCAAGTAACTCTTTTTCTGTGGTTGTGTAATTCTTCTGAGCGTCATTTAGAACACGACTGGCATAGTAAATGACGTGCAGAAGCTTGTCATGCCTTTGTCCCAACACTGCACTAATGGCATGGTCACTGGCATCACACATCAAAGATAAATGGCGTGTCAGCAGTTAGCAGATTACTCATAGGTTTGGCATTTTTGAAAAATCTTTTATAAACCTCCTATAGAATCCTGCATGCCCCAGAAAGATTCTGATTGCTTTAACATTGGCAGGGGGTGGTAATTTTTCAATTACTTCAACTTTAGCTTGATCCACCTCTATTCCCTTGTTTGAAATTTTATGCCCAAGGACAATCCCTTCAGTCACCATAAAGTGACATTTTTCCCAGTTTAAAACTAG
>NC_029781.3:80887559-80887798 GCF_000817695.3 Arachis duranensis | reverse complement strand
GCATACTTCAGGGATGGTGGTAGTGGTTTGAGTTCAGGTTTGGGAGGCTTATCCTCCTCCTGAGGAATTTTCGAAAATTCCATTGTTTCCTCTGGTTCTTCTTGATCAGGTTGAGCATCCTTGAAGATGTCCTCAAGCTCTGATTCTAGGCTTTCAATCATATTGATCTCTTCCACCAAAGAGTCAATAATGTCAGCGCCCATGCAGTCATTTGGTGTGTCTGGATGCTGCATAGCTTT
>NC_029781.3:80885618-80887327 GCF_000817695.3 Arachis duranensis | reverse complement strand
TCAATTATGCCTGATGGGTATTTAATGGAGCCATCAGCAAGTTGGAGGCATATCCGGGTTGGTTTGACTTCTCCAGTCAACCCAAGCTTTCTGATAGTGGATGCAGGTATTAGATTGATGCTTGCTCCAAGATCACATAGGGCTGTCTTGGTGCAAGCACTTCTAATGTGCATGGTATCACAAAGCTTCCTGGATCTTGAAGCTTTTCTGGTAAGCTTTTAAGGATGACTGCACTGCATTCTTCAGTGAGAAATATTTTTTCAGTTTATCTCCAATCCTTCTTATGACTTAAGATCTCTTTCATGAACTTAGCATAAGAATGTATTTGCTCAAGTGCCTCTGCAAACGGAATCTTTATTTCAAGAGTCCTTAGATAGTCTGCAAAGCGGGCAAATTGCTTATCCTATTCCGCTTGGCAGAGTTTCTGAGGATATGGCATCTTGGCTTTATATTCTTCAACCTTAGATGCTGCAGGTTTATTCCTTACAGAAGTGGTTGAAGAAGCCTTTTTAGAGGGATTACTATCAGCACACTCAGGTGTCTGATCCTCCCTTGGCGTCTGAACGCCAGAATTGGGTGAAGATTGGGCGTTTAACGCCAACTTCTCTCCCTTCTCTGGCGTTTGAACGCCAGAACTGGACAGGGAATGGGCGTTTAACGCCAGCTTTCCCCCCTTTTCTGGCGTTTGAACGCCAAAAGTATTCCTCTCTGGGCTCTTGCTGTCCTCAGAGGGATTTCGGACAGTGGTTTGGTTATCCTCTGTCAATTGTTCCTTGTTTGGCTTTTTGCTACTTTGAGCAGTGTTATTCAATGTCTTCCCACTCCTCAGTTGAACTGCTTGGCATTCCTCTGTTATCTGTTTAGATATCTGCTATTTTGCTTGATTCAGCTGCAGTTCTATGTTCTTGTTAGCAACTTTAGTTTCATGGAGCATCTCTTTAAATTCTGCTAACTGTTCTGTCATCAAGAGCAATTGTTGATTAAGCGCAATCATCTGTTCTTGAGGATTAGGATTCTGATTGAGTTTAGCAACTTGTTCTGAAGGACTAAGTTCAGTGGATACTATTTTAGCCTATTCTTTCATGGAAGACTCACTACTTAAGTACAGATGCTGATTTCTAGCAACTGTATCTATGAGCTCCTGAGCCTCATCAATTATCTTTCTCATGTGTATAGATCCACCAGCTGAGTGATCTAGAGATATCTGGGCCTTTTCTGTAAGCCCGTAGTAGAAGATGTCTAATTGTACCCACTCTGAAAATATTTCAGAGGGGCATTTTCTTAGCATACCTCTATACCTCTCCCAGACATTGTAAAGGGATTCATTATCCTCTTGTTTAAAGCCTTGGATGTCCAACCTTAGCTGTGTCATCCTCTTTGGAGGGTAAAAGTGATTCAGGAATTTGTCTAATAATTGTTTCCATGTCTTTATGCTTACTGTAGGTTGGTTATTCAACCACCTTTTAGCTTGATCTTTTACAGCAAATGGAAACAGTAATAGTCTGTAGACATCTTGATCCACCTCTTTATCACGTACTGTGTCAGCAATCTGTAAGAATTGTGCCAGAAACTCAGTAGGTTCTTCCTGTGGAAGACCGAAATACCGGCAATTTTGCTGCACCATGATAATGAGTTGAGAATTTAGCTCAAAGCTGCTTGCTTTAATGGGAGGTATACAGATGCTACTCCCATATGCAGTTGTAATGGGG
>NC_029781.3:80883942-80885162 GCF_000817695.3 Arachis duranensis | reverse complement strand
GTACTGTGTCAGCAATTTGTAAGAACTGTGCCAGAAACTCAGTAGGTTCTTCCTATGGAAGACCATAATACTGGCAATTTTGCTGCACTATGATAATGAGTTGAGGATTTAGCTCAAAGCTGCTTGCTTTGATGGGAGGTGTACAGATGCTACTCCCATATGCAGCTGTAATGGGGTTAGCATATGACCCCAGAGTCCTTCTGGACTGATCAATCCCACTTAGGTCCATAATGGGTAAAGGGAAATGATATGGATTGCAAATAGATAAATTTTGTTTTTTTTTTTGAATTAACCGAAAAAAATAAAATAAAACAAAAGAAAAATAAAATAACAATTCGAAAATTAAAAGAAAATAAGATCAAAGCAAATTGAAAACTGAATCAATTAGTTAATTAAAAAGATTTTGAGATTAGCAATTAGAAAGATGTGATTGAAAAATTTTTGTGAAAAAGATTTGATTTTTGAAAAAGAGGAGAGAGAAAAACAACAAAATGACACCAAACTTAGTATGAAAAAGATTTGATTTTTGAAAAGAGGAAAGAGAAAAACACAAAAGGACACCAAACTTAAAATTTTTAGAAAATCAAACACAAATTTTTCGAAAACTTCAAAGGAAAAACACAAAGAGGACACCAAACTTAGAATTTTAAAGATCAAAAGGGACTAAGGACATGCAAATTCGAAAAACTAAAAGAAAAGCAAAAGCATGCAATTGACACCAAACTTAAAATATGAAACTAGACTCAACTAAAAGACTCTAAACCAACAAAAACAAAACAGTCCTAATCTAAGCAACAAGACAAGCCGTCAGTTGTCCAAACTCGAACAATCCCCGGCAACGGCGCAAAAAACTTGGTGCACGAAATTGCAATCACACCTTTGCAACTCCGCACAACTAACCAGCAAGTGCACTGGGTCGTCCAAGTAATACCTTGCGTGAGCAAGGGTCGATCCCACGGAGCCAAGTAATACCTTACGCGAGTAAGGGTCGATCCCACGGAGATTGTCGGCTTGAAGCAAGCTATGGTTATCTTTTAAATCTTAGTCAGGATATCAGAAATTATCAGGATTGATTGTGAAAAGTAAAAGAACATGAAATAAGTACTTGTTTTGCAGTGATAGAGAATAGGTTAAGGTTTTGGAGATGCTCCATCTTCTGAATCTCTACTTTCCTACTATCTTCTTCTTCAAGCACGCAAGGCTCCTTCCATGGCAAGCTG
>NC_029781.3:80864652-80883926 GCF_000817695.3 Arachis duranensis | reverse complement strand
GAGGTGGTTGTCAGGCACACGTTCATAGTTGAGAATGATGATGAGTGTCACGGATCATCACATTCATCCGGTTTAAGAACAAGTAATATCTTAGAATGGAAGCAAGCATGATTGAATGAAAAACAGTAGTAATTGCATTAATCCATCAAGACACAGCAGAGCTCCTCACCCCCAACCATGGGG
Organism: Arachis duranensis; assembly: GCF_000817695.3. NCBI lineage: Eukaryota > Viridiplantae > Streptophyta > Magnoliopsida > Fabales > Fabaceae > Arachis > Arachis duranensis. Next base: position 80,883,743 of record NC_029781.3, on the reverse strand, counting down.
TTTAGAGACTCATGCCGTAGAAAGTACACAAGGAAACGTGTAAAGTGTCATGAGGTACAGATACAATGTCAAAAGATCCTATTAATAGTAAGCTAGTAACCTAGGGTATACAGAAATGAGTAAATGACGTAAAAATCCACTTCTGGGTCCACTTAGTGTGTGCTTGGGCTGAGCATTGAAGCTTTCATGTGTAGAGACTTTTTCTAGAGTAAAACGCCAGCTTTCATGCCAGTTTGGGCGTTTAACTCCAGTTTTTATGCCAGTTCCAGCGTTAAACGCTGGAAATTCTGAGGCTGATTTGCAACGCCGGTTTGGGCTATCAAATCTCGGGCAAAGTATGGACTATTATACATTGCTGGAAAGCCCAAGATGTCTACTTTCCAATGCCGTTGAGAGCGCGCCAATTGGGCTTCTGTAGCTCCAGAAAATTCACTTCGAGTGTAGGGAGGTCAGAATCGAACAACATCTGCAGTCCTTTTCAGCCTCTGAATCAGATTTTCGCTCAGGACCCTCAATTTCAGCCAGAAAATACCTGAAATCACAGAAAAACACACAAACTCATAGTAAAGTCTAGAAAAGTAAATTTTAAATAAAAACTAATAAAAATATAATAAAAACTAACTAAAATATACTAAAAGCATACTAAAAACAATGCCAAAAAGCGTATAAATTATCCGCTCATCATCAGTCCTGGCGTTCAACGCCAGAAACAAGCAAGGATTTGGCGTTGAACGCCCAAAGGGAGCACAGTTCTGGCGTTCAGATGCCAGAAGCAGGTAAGGAGCTGGCGTCTAACGCTACTCCAGCTTCCACCCCTGGCATTCAAATGCCAGTGGGGGATCAGACACATACTAGTGCTGATAATAACCCTTCTAAAAAAGCTTCCCAACCCACATCTGTAGGCACTAAACCTGCAGCAACTAAGGTTGAGGAATACAAAGCCAAAATGCCTTATTCTTAGAAACTCCGCCAAGCGGAACAGGATAAGCAATTTGCCCGCTTTGCAGACTATCTCAGGACTCTTGAAATAAAGATCCCGTTTGCAGAGGCACTTGAGCAAATACCCTCTTATGCTAAGTTCATGAAAGAGATCCTAAGTCATAAGAAGGATTTGAGGGAAACTGAAAAAGTTTACCTCACTGAAGAATGCAGTGCAGTCATTCTGAAAAGCTTACCTGAGAAGCTTAAAGATCCGGGAAGCTTTATGATACCATGCACATTAGAAGGTGCTTGTACCAAGCAAGCTCTATGTGATCTTGGGGCAAGTATTAACCTAATACCTGCAGCTACTATCAAAAAGCTTGGGTTGATTGATGAAGTTAAACCAACCCGGATATGTCTCCAACCTGCTGATGGCTCCATTAAATACCCATCAAGGTTGGGCCATTTGCCTTTCCCATTGACTTTGTGGTGCTGGAAATGGAGGAGCATAAGAATGCAACTCTCATTCTGAGAAGACCTTTCCTAGCAACTGGCCGAACCCTTATTGATGTTCAAAAAGGGGAAGTAACCCTGAGAGTCAATGAGGATGAGTTCAAGTTGAATGTTGTCAAAGCCATGCAGCATCCAGACACCCAAAATGACTGCATGAGCATTGATATTATTGACTCTCTGGTAAAAGAAGTCAATATGGCTGAGAGTTTCGAATCAGAGCTAGAGGATATCTTTAAAGATGTTCAGCCTGATCTGGAGGAACCAGAGAGAATAATAGAACCTCTGAAAATCCCTCGAGAAGAGGAGAAACCTCCCAAACCCGAGCTCAAACCATTACCACAATCCTTGAAATATGCATTTCTGGGAGAAGGTGATACCTTTCCTGTAATCATAAGCTCTACCTTAGAGCCACAGGAAGAGGAAGCACTAATTCAAGTGCTAAGGACACACAAGACAGCTCTTGGGTGGTCCATCAGTGCTCTTAAGGGCATTAGCCCAGCCAGATGCATACACAAGATCCTATTGGAGGGTGACGCTAAGCCAGTAGTTCAACCACAAAGGCAGCTGAATCCAGCCATGAAGGAGGTGGTGCAGAAAGAGGTCACTAAATTACTAGAGGCTGGAATTATCTATCCTATTTCTGATAGCCCCTGGGTAAGCCCTGTCCAAGTCGTCCCTAAGAAAGGAGGCATGACAGTGGTCCATAATGAAAAAAATGAACTGGTTCCTACAAAAATAGTTACAGGGTGGCGTATGTGTATTGATTACAGAAGACTCAATACAGCCACCAGAAAGGATCATTTTCCTTTACCATTCATAGACCAGATGCTAGAAAGACTGGCAGGTCATGAATACTATTACTTCCTGGATGGATATTCAGGTTATAATCAAATTGCAGTAGATCCCCAAGATCAAGAGAAAACAGCATTCACATGTCCATCCAGAGTATTTGCATACAGAAGGATGCCATTTGGTCTGTGCAATGCACCTTCAACCTTTCAAAGGTGCATGCTCTCTATTTTCTCTGATATGGTGGAAAAATTTCTAAAAGTCTTCATGGATGTCTTTTCAGTATTTGGAGACTCATTCAGCTCCTGTTTTGACCATCTAGCACTTGTTCTAAAGAGGTGCCAAGAGATTAACTTAGTTTTAAACTGGGAGAAATGTCACTTTATGGTGACTGAAGGAATTGTCCTTGGGCACAAAATTTTGAACAAGGGAATAGAGGTGGATCAAGCTAAGGTAGAGGTAATTGAAAAATTACCACCACCAGCCAATGTTAAGGCAATCAGAAGCTTTCTGGGGCATGCAGGATTCTATAGGAGGTTTATAAAGGATTTTTCAAAAATCACCAAACCTCTAAGTAATTTGCTAGCTGCTGACACGCCATTTATCTTTGATCAGGAGTGTCTGCAGGCGTTTGAGACTCTGAAAGCTAAGCTGGTCACAGCACCAGTCATCTCTGCACCAGACTAGACATTACCATTTGAATTAATGTGTGATGCCAGTGACCATGCCATTGGTGCAGTATTGGGACAAAGGCATGACAAGCTTCTGCACGTCATTTACAATGCTAGTCGTGTTCTAAATGACGCACAGAATAACTACACAATCACAGAAAAAGAGTTACTTGTAGTGGTTTACGCTATTGACAAGTTCAGATCCTATTTAGTGGGATCAAAAGTGATTGTGTATACTGACCATGCTGCTCTTAAATATCTACTCACAAAGTAGGATTCAAAACCCAGACTCATAAGATGGGTGTTGCTTCTGCAAGAGTTTGATATAGAAATAAGAGACAGAAAAGGGACAGAGAATCAAGTAGCTGATCACCTGTACCGAATAGAACCAGTAGAAGGGGTGTCCCTCCCTCTTACTGAAATCTCTGAAAATTTTCTGGATGAGCAACTCTTTGCCATTCAGGAAGTGCCATGGTTTGTAGACATTGCAAACTACAAGGCAGTGAGATTCATACCCAAAGAATACAGTAGGTAGTAATCAAAGAAATTGATCATAGATGCAAAGTACTATCTTTGAGATGAACCATATCTCTTCAAGAGATGTGCAGACGGAGTAATCCGTAGATGTGTGCCTAAAGAAGAAGCACAGAAGATCCTCTGGCACTGCCATGGCTCAGAGTTTGAAGGACATTTTGGAAGTGAGCGAACAGCCACAAGAGTCCTCCAATGTGGCTTCTATTGGCCTACTCGCTATAAAGATTCCCGAGTGTTTGTACTTAATTGTGACAGTTGCCAAAGATCTGGTAATCTACCTCACAGTTATGCCATGCCTCAACAAGGGTTCTTGGAGATTGAGTTATTTGATGTATGGGGTACTGACTTCATGGGACCTTTCCCACCATCATACTCAAACACTTATATTCTGGTGGCAGTGGATTATGTATCCAAATGGGTGGAAGCTATTGCAACACCCACTAATGACACTAAGACAGTGTTAAAATTCTTCCAGAAACACATCTTCAGCAGATTTGGTACCCCTAGAGTATTAATCAGTGATGGGGACACTCATTTCTGCAATAAACAGCTTTACTCTGCTTTGGTTCGTTATGGAGTTAGCCACAGGGTGGCCACTCCATATCATCCACAAACAAATGGGCAAGCTGAAATCTCAAATATAGAACTTAAAAGAATCCTGGAATGGACTGTGATTAACCGTAGAAGGGATTGGGCAAGAAACTTGGATGATGCTCTGTGGGCATACAGAATAGTATTCAAGACCCCTATAGGGACCTCTCCATACCAGCTTGTGTATGGAAAGGCATGTCACTTGCCAGTGGAACTGGAACATAAGGCCTACTGGGCAACCAGATTCCTGAACCTTGATGCCAATTTAGCTGGAGAAAAACGATTGCTCCAGTTAAATGAGCTAGAGGAATTTAGACTCAATGCTTTCGAGAATGCAAAAATTTAGAAAGAGAAAGCAAAAAGATGGCATGATAAAAAACTGTCATCCAGAGTTTTTGAGCCAGGGCAGAAAGTTTTGCTATTTAATTCTAGGCTCAGATTATTCCCTGGGAAATTGAAATCCCGGTGGAAAGGACTATATGTGATTACAAGTGTGTCACCATATGGATACGTAGAGCTTCAAGATAATGATTCTAATAAAAAGTTCATTGTTAATGGACAGAGAGTCAAACATTATCTTGAAGGCAATTTTGAGCAAGAATGCTCAAGACTGAGACTTGATTAAAGCTCAGTAATAGTCCAGCTAAAGACAATAAAGAAGCGCTTGCTGGGAGGCAACCCAGCCATTTACAAAGTTTATTTGTTAATTAATTGATTTTTACAGGTATATGTCAAGTATCTTCAAGGTAAAATAGCAATTTCTTGAGTTCACAAAGTTATAGAAGGATTCAAAGGATAAAAACAGCAAATGGAAGCTCACTGGTGCGAAAATGCCAGTAAAAGCTGTTTTGGGCGTTAAACGCCCAAAAGAAGCACCTTCTAGGCGTTAAACGCCAGAAAGAATCACCTTCTGGGCGTTCAACACCAGATTTACAGCATCCTGGGCGTTCAGAAAAACGCCCAGTGACGAAGGAGTTCCTGGCGTTCAACGCCAGAAAGAAGCAACAGCTGAGCGTTGAACGCCCAGGAGAAGCAGCGTTTGGGCGTTAAACGCCCAAAACATGCAGCGTTTGGGCGTTTAATGCCACGATGGTGGGGAGGAGGTAAATTCGTTTTTTCTTCACAAATTTTTTATTTTTTGTGTTTCAATTCATGATTTCTTGCATAAAGACGTTCCAAATTCTCATCCTTCAATTCCAAAAATTTTAATCCTAATTTCTAAAAACCCTAATTTCTAAAATTCCTTTTTCAAAAATATCAAATGTATCTTAATCTATAAACACAAATCTTTTTCCAATCCAATCCAACTCTTTTTCAAATTTTTCAAAAATCAATTATCTTTTAAAATCTTTTTCAAAATAAAAATTCAGATTTATCTTTTCCAATATCATTCACAACTTTTTATTTTTAAATTATATCTTTTTCTTATCATATTTATCTTTCATAAATCATATCTTCTATCTTATTTTTTTTAAAATTTTCGAAAAACCCACCCCCTCCCTTTTGAATCCCCATTTGACCTCCCCCATCTCATCCACCATTCCACACTAGCACTCCTTCTATCCCTCTCCTTTCTTTTCTTTTGCTTAAGGACAAGCAAACCTCTAAGTTTGGTGTGTTTATCCGTGATCACTAAACTATACCCACTAAGATCATGGCTCCTAAAGGAAAACAACCCACTACAAGAGGCAAAAAAGAGAGTATTCCAAAACCACTTTGGAATCAAGGGAAGTTCTTAACCAAAGAACATTCAGACCATTACTACAAAATAATGGGTCTAAGATCAGTGATCCCGGAAGTCAAGTTCGATCTGAAAGAAGATGAATATCCAGAGATCCAAAAGCAAATTCGAAACAAGAACTAGAAAATCCTAGCTAATCCTGAAACAAAAGTAGGAAGGAACATGGTTCAGGAGTTCTATGCTAACCTGTGGCAAACAGACAGGCAGAGAATATCTGGAACTGCCCTCTATGACTATCGGACCTTGGTCAGAAGAAAGATTATTCACATCTACCCTGACAAAATCAGGGAGATCTTTAAGCTGCCTCAGCTGAAAGATGACCCAGACTCCTTTAATAGGAGAATGATGAGAACAAACAAGGGCCTGGATAAGATTCTAGAGGATATATGCATCCCTGGAGCTAGGTGGACCACCAGCACCACTGGCATCCCAATTCAACTCAAGATAGAAGATCTTAAACCAGTCGCCAGAGGCTGGCTGGACTTCATTGGGCGTTCTATATTTCCCACTAGCAACCGTCCTGAAGTCACTGTTAAAAGAGCAGTGATGATTCATTGCATCATGTTGGGAAGAGAAGTAGAAGTTCATCAACTAATCTCGTGTGAACTTTAGAAAATAGCAAATAAAAACTCCAAAGATGCCAAATTGGCTTATCCAAGCTTAATTTCTATGCTCTGCAAAGATGTCGGAGTGAGGATGGGAATAACTGAGTATATCTCAGTTGAGCGGCTAATCACTAAAATATCAATGGAAAAACAACAGTTGCAGGATGACCCCATCAAGAGGAGAGCACAGGAATTCCTCCCAGAAATCCCTCAATTTGAATACTGGGAGCATCTTGAGGCATCTGTTTCCAAGTTGCAAGAAGCTATGGACCAAATAAAGGAAGAACAGACAATCAAAATAGCATGCTTTGCAAATTGCTTAGGGAACAAGAGGAGCAAGGGCGTGACTTGAGGGAACTAAAGCGTCAGAAAGAGATTCTTGAAGGACCAAGCACCCCACAGACTAGAGGAACATCCACTTCCCAAAATACAGGTTGTTGAGTTCTAATCTTAACCTTAACTCTGTGATAGTTGTTACTATAGGAATTTACCTTAGAAGTTATATAGGAGTAGTGATAATTAGTATATCTATTTTGATTTTATTTTCAATTAAGCTATAATTTATTTTTCTCATCATCATCAAACATGAATAAAATAGTAGATTTTTAGAATAAAGAGGTAATTTATATCTTTCGAGTTCTTAATAAGAAAAATTATAATTAATTATATGTGGTGGCAATACTTTTTGTCTTCTAAATGAATGCTTGAACAGTGCATATTTTTTATCTTGAATTTTATGAATATTAAAATTATTGGCTCTTGAAAGAATGAGGAACATGAGAAATATTATTGCTGATCTGAAAAATCATGAATTTGATTCTTGAAGCAAGAAAAAGCAGCGAAAAAAAAATTTACAAGGAATCATTGGATCAAGAAAAAGAAAAACCCAATAGCCCTTAAAACTAAAAGGCAAGGGTGAAAAGGATCCAAGGCTTTGAGCATCAGTAGATAGGAGGGCCTAAGGAAGTAAATCCGCGGCCTAAGTGGCTAAATCAATTTGTCTCTAACCATGTGCTTGTGTCATGAAGGTCCAAGTGAAAAGCTTGAGACTGAGTGGTTAAAGTCATGATCCAAGGCAAAAGAGTGTGCTTAAGAACTCTGGACACCTCTAATTGGGGACTTTAGCAAAGCTAAGTCACAATCTGAAAAGGTTCACCCAATTATGTGTCTGTGGCATTTATGTATCCGGTGGTAATACTGGAAAACAAAGTGCTTAGGGCCACGGCCAAGACTCATAAAGTAGCTGTGTTCAAGAATCAACATACTAAACTAAGAGAATCAATAATACTATCTGAATTCTGAGTTTCTATGGATGCCAATCATTCTGAATTTCAAAGGATAAAGTGAGATGCCAAAACTGTTCAGAAACAAAAAGCTATTAGCCCCGCTCATCTAAATTAGAATATGAGCTTCACTTAAAACTCTGAGATATTATTGCTTCTTAATTTCTTTTTATCCTATTTTATTTATCTAGTTGCTTGGGGACAAGAAATAGTTTAAGTTTGGTGTTGTGATGAGCGGATATTTTATACGCTTTTTGGGGGGTAATTTCATGTAGATTTAGCATATTTTAATTAGTTTTTAATAGAATTTTATTAGTTTTTAAGCAAAAATCATATTTCTAGATTTTACTATGAGTTTATGTATTTTTCTGTGATTTCAGGTATTTTCTGGCTGAAATTGAGGGAGCTGAGCAAAAATCTGATTTAGGCTGAAAAAGGACTGCTGATGTTGTTGGATTCTGACCTCCCTGCACTCGGAATGGATTTTTTGGAGCTACAAAAGTCCAATTGGCGCGCTCTCAATTGGGTTGGAAAGTAGACATCCAGGGCTTTCTAGTAATATATAATAGTTCATACTTTTCGCGAAGATAGATGATGTAAACTGGCATTCAACGCCAGTTCCATGTTGCAGTCTGGCGTTCAGCGCCAGAAACAGGTTACAAGTTGGAGTTCAACACCAGAAACAGGTTACAACCTGGCGTTCAACTCTAGAAACAGCCCAGGCACGTGAGAAGCTTAAGTCTCAGCCCCAGCACACACCAAGTGGGCCCCAGAAGTGGATTTCTGCACTATCCATCTTAGTTTACTCATTCTGTAAACCTAGGTTACTAGTTTAGTATTTAAACAACTTTTAGAGACTTATTTTGTATCTCATGACATTTTTAGATCTGAAATTTGTACCTTTTGGCAGCATGAGTCTCTAAACCCCATTATTGAGGGTGAGGAGCTCTACAGCGTCTCGATGAATTAATGCAATTATTTCTGTTTTTCCATTCAAACACGCGTGTTCCTATCTAAGATGTTCATTTGCGCTTAACTATGGAGAAGATGGTGATCCATGACACTCATCACCTTCCTCAATCCATGATCGTGTGTCTGACAACAACCTCCATTCTACATCAGATTGAATGAGTATCTCTTAGATTCCTTAATCAGAATCTTCGTGGTATAAGCTAGAATTGATGGCGGCATTCATGAGAATCCGGAAAGTCTAAACCTTGTCTGTGGTATTCCGAGTAGGATTCTGGGATTGGATGACTGTGACGAGCTTCATACTCGCGAGTGTTGGGCCTGATGACAAACGCAAAAGAATCAATGGATTCTATTCCGACATGATCGAGAACCAACAGCTGATTAGCCGTGTTGTGACAGAGCATTTGGACCATTTTCACTGAGAGGATGGGAAGTAGCCATTGACAACTGTGACACCCTACATAGAGCTTGCCATGGAAGGAACTTTGCACTTTTGCATGAGAGGAAACATTATGTTACAGGAATTCAGAAGACAAAGCATCTCCAAAACTCCAACATATTCTCTATTATTGCACAACAAGTAATTATTTCACACTCTTTTATTTTTTAGTAATTCAAACTGATAATTATAATTGATCTCCTGACTAAGAATAATAAAATAACCATATCTTGCTTCAAGCCAACAATCTCCGTAGGATCAACCCTTACTCACGTAAGGTATTACTTGGACGACCCAGTGCACTTGCTGGTTAGTTGTGCAGATTGCAAAAGTGTGATTGCAATTTCGTGCACCAAGCAACAACAGCGGCATACCAACTTCTCCCATAGCTCTTTCATACAAGCAGCAGTGACAGCTTCCTCTGGTGACGGCCCAAGCAGTGACGACGGCAAAGGAAATAACGGCAGTGGCGGCAAGTGGCACGACAGTGGTGATGGGATGCAGCTCCTTCAGCTCGCGTCTTCAACAACAACAGCTCCTTCTCCTCGGTGGCGACCCTGACAACGACGACGAGGGTTAGACGCGGCAGCGACAGGTTGATGGTGAGCTCGTAGCAGACGCAATGCCTCCCTCTCTCAGCGCCTTCTTCTGTCGATCTCTCTCTCTCGGCTTTACTTCCTGACGGCAACACGACAGCAGCAAGTCCCAGCGTTAGCGTCGCCGTCGTCACTGCTTAGGTGTGTTAGGAGAATTAGGATGTGTCTAGGTTAGAGGGAGGGTTAGTGTGTGGGTGTGTTAGGAGAATTAGGATTTGGGTTTAGGTATTTTTAATGAAAATAAGGATAATGTAGTAATTGAAAATCAATTTTAATTCAACGATAATTATCTATAAAAATACTATTTATTCATTAATTTACAAATTACTTTCAATTGAATACTCTAATTCAAAAATTGGAGATAATCAAATAATTTTTTCTTTATTCATAAAATAAGGTTCAAAAGCTTGATATTCAAATTAAAGCATATAAAATTCTTATTATTTTTTTATTACTAACTTTAAATTATAAATAAGAAATTACCCGATTATATATAAAAATCTCTGAAAATATTATCTTAGATAAATATAATAAATCATAAACAACTTATTATTTAATTTTAGAAAATCCTTGTTCTTACACCTTGGGGAGCTCGTTGTTAATCATTGTTCCCCTCCTTAGAGAGATGGCCTTTTACATTCTTCCCTAGGATTTGGTATGTTATCACTAGAGAAGGACTTGGTAGGCCTCTCTGCCAATTGCTTAGCCAATTATAGAAGCTTCTCATAGAAGTTTCTTGATTTTTGAAATTTGCTTTTGCTTCTTGTATAAAGTCTTGGATTTGTTGCACAAAGGTGGCATTAGCCATGGACTCAAGAGATGACGGTTTTTTATGGTTAGCTTGTTAATATGGATTGTTGAAATTTCTTTGTCCTTGATTACCCCAATCAAAATTGGGATGGTTTTTCCAGCCTGGATTATAAATTTTTGAAAATGGATCATTTTTTAGCCTTGAAAAATGTCCCATGAAGTTCACTTGCTTAGTAGATGAATGGCCTCCTGTATAAGTGTTCATACCCTGGGTCGAGCGGTCCGACCCGGGATGTTCTACAGACAAAGCGACGACCTCTTCAGGTCAGGACAACCCGACCTCTTCTCAAAGATCTCGGCCAAGTCACAGGAAAGCCCAAACAAAGGGCCCAAATAGAGGAACACGTCCCAAATCCAAAGGCAGCCCAAGCCCATAGAGATAAAGGCGGTTCCCTTAAAGATGACCTCATTTACAGATAAGATAAAGATAAGATAAGATAACTAACTTATCTTATCCACAGAAAGTCACATCTCACCATTATAAATACACTAGAGCACCCAGGTATAACTCATACTCTGATTCTACTCAATACCTGCTCAATACCCTTGCTAACTTAAGTATCGGAGTCCCTTGCATGTACCCCCCACCCTCCGGGGACACAGGATCAGCACCAGCACTAAGTCCAACAAATCGGACACATCAGTTCCGACCGCCGTACACCTGCCGGACACGTCGGCTCCGACCAACATAGAAGATCTCGTCCGACATCGACCTACAGTTTCAGGTAACCCTCGGAACATTGGCGCCGTTGCCGGGGACCTGGAAGTCATCCCATTAACATGGCGGATGGCCATGACAACGACCACGATTCAGGTTTGGAAGACAGAACGCCGCATAAAAACGCGGACACAATACTCAAAGCTACTCCAGAAACCCACGGAGACAAAAATTCATCAAATCCAGGAGTAATAGAAACACTTCAAAATCGATTGGAGCAACTTGAGAAAGAAGCCCAACATCGACGTGAAAAAGAAGAAGATCTACGCCGGAAAATAAAAATTCCGAAAGATTTCAAGCTTCCGGATATGACTCTATATGACGGTACCTCCGACCCCAACCATCATCTCAGCAACTTCAGAAGTAGAATCTACCTCACCGATGCCTCAGATGTAGTTTGTTGCAAAGCCTTTCCAACAACTCTCACCAAGACAGCCATTAAATGGTTCGACAACCTACCTCCAAAATCCTTCTCGAGTTTCGACGACCTGGCCAAAAATTCCTGGCTCGATTCTCCATACAAAAGGACAAAGCCAAACACGCACCCAGCTTACTCGGGATCAAGTAAGGAGACCGAGAAAGTCTTCGCAACTACATGGAGAGATTCAACAAAACATGCATGGACATACAAAATCTACCAATAGAAGCTGCCATCATGGGCCTCATAAATGGCCTGCGAGAAGGACCATTCAGCTAATCTATATCAAAAAGATACCCGACATCCCTAGATGAAGTACAAGAATGAGCGCAGAAGTATATTAACATGGAGGAAAATTCTCGACTTGGCGAAGCCTCAAGGTCCGGTTCTGCCTACCGAGACAAAGAATCCAAGAAAAAGGAAGATTGCTCCGGAGAGAAAATCAAGAAATATCACAACTACACCCCTCTTAGGGTATCCTTGGTAGACGTTTACAAAGAAGTCTGCCATACGAAAAAAATCCCTCCAGCTCGGCCACTTAAAGGCAAAAGAGGAGGGGAAAATCGGAATGAATACTGTGAATATCACCGACTTCGAGGGCATTCCACCAACGAATGTTTTGACTTGAAAAACGTCATAAAAAAATTAGTACGAGAAGGAAAGTTAGATCGGTTCTTGGCCAACCGAGACGAAGAACCAAGGAAAAGAAGGAGGGATGAGGACGTCGGACGATCTAAACGATCGCCTCGCACACCAGAAAGACATGTCCACGTGATACACGGCGGATTTGCTGGGGGAGGAATCTCCAAATCATCCCGCAAGCGACACCTTAAAGAGGTATACCATATCGAAGGACAGAAGGAGATGCCAGACATCCCGGCAATCACGTTTACCAAATAAGATGCATCCGGAATCATCTCGGGATACGACGACCCCATGGTCATCACGATCATATTGGCAAACGCCAACCTCCACCGCACACTAATCAACCAGGAAAGCTCTGCCGACATCTTATTCAAAACTGCCTTCGACAAACTCAGCCTAGAAGAGAAAGAGCTAAGAGCATACCCAAACAATCTGTTCGGACTGGGAGAGGTCCCAGTTCAACCACTGGGATACGTGTCGCTGCATACAACCTTCGGGAAGGGGAACCAATCTAAAACACTCAAGATAGACTACATTGTGGTCGACATAAGCTCAGCCTACAATGCCCTGATAGGTCGGACAACATTAAATCAGCTCGGCGCAATAGTTTCGACTCTGCATCTATGTATGAAATTTCCAACTACAGAAGGGATAGATACAATAAGAGCAGATCAAAAGATGGCACGTCGCTGTTACAACGAAAGTCTAAACCTCCGAGGCGAAGCAAGAGAGTTCCACACAATCGAGCTCGGTGGAGCTCAGAGACGAGAAGAGCTCCGACCACAACCCGAGGGAGAAGTAGAAAGAGTCCAGATTGGAGACACCTCGAATAAAACAACTAATATTGGCACGATCCTGAAAGGAGATGTAAAAGAATCATTGATACAGTTTCTGCGAGATAATGTTGATCTCTTCGCATGGAAAGCTGCCGACATGCCAGGCATAGATCCCAAACTAATGAGCCACAAGTTGGCAGTCTACCCAGGATCCCGACCGATACAACAAAGACGAAGAAAACTTGGGCCAGAACGATCTCAGGCTGTAGAAGAACAAGTACAAGCACTACTAGAGGCAGGGTTCATAAGGGAAGTCAAATACCCACTATGGCTAGCAAACGTCGTTTTGGTGAAAAAATCAAATGGGAAGTGACGAATGTGCACCGACTACACCGACCTCAACAAAGCCTGCCCAAAAGATCCTTACCCACTCCCAAGCATCGACGCTCTAGTAGATGCTTCATCAGGATACAAGTATCTCTCATTCATGGACACATAGTCAGGGTACAACCAGATACCAATGTATTCGCCAGACCAAGAAAAATCAAAGGCTAATGAATAAATTCTTCTCAGATCACATCGAAAAAATCATGGAGGTCTACGTGGATGACATGTTGATAAAGACGCAAAGCGAAGAGACATTGCTAACCGATTTGATTCAAGTATTCGATACCATAAGGAAGCACGGCATGCGACTCAACCCGGTTAAATGCACCTTCGCAGTAGAAGCAGGTAAATTTTTAGGATTTATACTCGCACAAAGGTGAATCGAGGCAAATCCAGATAAATGCCAGGCCATACTCAACATGAAGAGTCCAACCTGCGTCAAAGAGGTACAACAGCTCAATGGAAGGTTGGCAGCCTTGTCCAGATTCCTAGTAGGATCAGCGATAAGATCCCTCCCTTTCTACGCTACCTTAAAGAAGGGAAAGAACTTCGAATGGACAGCGGAATGTGAACAATCCTTCAAAGACTTCAAAGAATTCTTGGGGCAACCACCTATCCTATCTCGACCACAAGAGGGAGAATCGCTCACACTATACCTCGCAGTAGGAAGTCGGGCAATAGCCTCAGCGCTGATTCGAGAAGACGAAAGAGGACAACAACCCGTCTACTTCATTAGTAAAGCACTACAGGGGTCAGAGCTGAACTACCAGAAAATAGAAAAATTTGCATACGCTTTGATACTCACATCCCGGCGACTTCGCCCATACTTCCAGGCATATACCATCAAAGTTCGGACCAACCAGCCCATAAAAGGGATATTACAGAAAATAGATCTGGCAGGAAGAATCCTACAATGGGCAATCGAGTTGTCCGAGTTTGACCTCCAATATGAGGCACGGACAGCCATCAAATCACAACACCTGGCCGATTTCATCGCAGAATTCACAGACATCCCGGAAATCCCCATAGAGTGGAACATATACGTCGACAGATCCTCAAATAAAACAGGAAGCAGTGCGGGTGTGATAATCAAAAGCAACCAAGGAACTCAACTTGAGCTCTCTCTTAAATTCGGATTCCCGGCCTCGAACAATCAAGCGGAATACAAAGCGCTACTAGCTGGTTTGAAGCTGGCTAGGGAGGTTGGAGCTCGGAAACTCAACATCTACAGCGACTCACAAGTCGTTACCTCACAAATAACAGGAAGCTACCAAGCTAAAGACCCAACCATGAAAAAATATTTGGATAGAACCAAAGAACAGCTCGGATAACTCGGAGAATACAGGATCTACCACATTCCTCGTGAGCAAAATGCCCGAGCTGATGCACTTTCAAAATTAGCCAGCACCAAACCAAGGAGCAACAACAGAAGTCTCATCCAGGAGATACTACAGAACCCGTCATTATCGGAAGAAGAAGTCCTAGCCATAATAGGTCAGGATTAAGGATGGATGACCCCCATAATAAATTACCTCAAAACAGAAGTACTCCCTACAGATGAAAAAGAGGCAAAAAGGCTAAAAAGGGAGGCACAGTACTACACTATCATAAACAACACACTATACAAAAGAGGGATATCAACACCTTTGCTAAAATGCGTACCGACTTCTAACACAAAGAAAGTCTTGGAGGAAGTGCACAGCGGCATTTGTGGTAATCATCTCGGAGCGCAAGCCCTCACCAAAAAGATACTCCGGGCGGGATTCTATTGGCCAACTCTACAAAAGGAGGCTACAGAATTTGTGAGGACATGCCCACCATGCCAGAAGCATGCCAACTTGCACATCGCCCCACCAGAAAAGCTCATCAGCGTGACCTCGCCCTGGCCATTTGCGAAATGGGGACTCGACCTTCTCGGACCCTTCCCATAGGGATCGGGACAAGTAAAATTCCTCATAGTAGGAGTAGACTATTTCACAAAATGGATCGAGTCAGAACCCCTAGCCAACGCCACCGCTCAAAGAAGTCGAAAATTCCTATATAGGAACATTATTACGAGGTTTGGGGTACCGTACTCCATCACCACAGACAACGGTACCCAATTTACAGAGGCAGGCTTCAGAAAACTGGTGGCTGACTTGAACATAAAACACCAGTTCACCTCCGTCGAACACCCCCAAGCCAATGGACAAGCCGAAGCGGCCAACAAAGTCATATTGGCCAGACTAAAGCGGAGGCTACAAGAAGCAAAGGGAGCTTGGGCCGAGGAACTTCCACAAGTCCTATGGGCGTATCGAACAACCCCCCATTCTACTACAAACGAATCACCATTCCGACTAGCATACGGAGCGGAGGCAATGATTCCAATAGAAATCGAGGAGGGATTTCCCCGAGTAGTCCACTACAATGAACGAGTAAACTCCGAACTTCAGAGAGAAGAGCTCAACTTGTTACCCAAGATCCAAGAAAGAGCTGGGATCAGAGAAGAAGCTTTAAAGCGACGAATGGCTTCCAGATACAATCAAAAGGTAGTGCCGAGAAATTTTGCAGAGAATGATCTCATCCTAATCAGAAACGACATCGGAACAACTCGACCCGGAGAAGGGAAGCTGGCAGCGAACTGGAAAGGACCCTATCGAGTCATAGAAGTACTGGGGAAGGGCTACAGACTGTCCGAGCTTGATGGACGAGAGCTTCCCCGATCATGGCACACCTGCAACCTACAAAGGTACTACAGTTAGAAAAGGTAAAAGGTCTCACTAAATGGATGCACTCTTTTTCCTAAAAAGGTTTTTTAATGAGGCACCAGGTCGAGACCTAGACCAGAAAAATCCCACATGTATATATTCGCATTTTCCTTTAAATAAAAAATATTTTAGATATTCTACAAGAGTCCAAGACGCATTAATCTGAAGTATTCATCATCCGACGTGCGGAAGTCGGACCAAGTCAACCCAAGTTATAAGTAAACCCTGGAAAGAGGTCTGGCCAACCCTATTAAAGAGGATTACTTTAACTTAGAAGGGCCCGACATAATAAAGTCTGCCCAAAACGAAAAGTTATACAAGTAGTCCCTGAAAGAGATCTGACAAAAGATCCAAGAAAAAAGATTACACTATAACTTAAAGGAGACCGATATAACCAAGTCGGACTCCTACCATTAAAAAAGTTATCAAGTAGTCCCTGAAAGAGATCTGACAAAAGATCCAAGAAAGAGGACTACGAAAAATAACTTAAAGGAGACCGATATAACTAAGTCGGACTCCTACCATTAAAAAGTTATCAAAGTAATCCCTGGAAGAGACCTGACAAAGGTCCAAAAAAGAGGATTACAGAAATAACTTAAAAGAGACCGATATAACCAAGTCGGACTCCTACCATTAAAAAGTTATCAAAGTAATCCCTGAAAGAGATCTGATAAAGATCCAAAAAAGAGGATTACAGAAATAACTTAAAAGGAGACCGACATAACAAAGTTGGACTCCTACCACTGAAAAGTTATACAAGTAATCCCTGAAAGAGATCTGATAAAGATCCAAGAAAGAGAATTACGCTATAACTTAAAGGAGATTGACATAACGAAGTCAGACTCCTGCTACTGAAAAGTTATACGAATAGTCCCTGAAAGAGATCTGACAAAGATCCAAGAAAGAGGACTACGAAAAATAACTTAAAGGAGACCGACATAACCAAGTCGGACTCTTACCACTAAAAAGTTATACGAATAGTCCCTGAAAGAGATCTGACAAAAATCCAAGAAAGAGGACTACGAAAAATAACTTAAAGGAGACCGACATAACCAAGTCAGACTCCTAAAAAGTTATCAACATAATCCCTAAAAGAGACCGAGTAAAAGCCCAGAAAAGGAGATCACAAAAATAACTTTTGAGGGGGACCAACATATAGAAATCGGTTATGAGGTACTAAAAATACAAACAAGAGCGAGGAAACCGAGAAACAAGTCGGACCCCCCCACAGGCACAGCCTCAAAAGGATCCAAGCTACAAACGATAAACACGAAAGCAACCTAAAGAGGCCAGACAGCAAAATTTCAACAGATATCATGCATAATACGATAAAGCTTCAAGAGACCACCACAAAACCAACCTCGGAAGCTACTTTTGTTTTTCAAAAAGAGTTGCAAGGAAGACAACTAGAAACGTCAAAAAAGAACAAACAAAACAAAGTTCAAAAGCCCACAAACCGGGCAATTTACACAAAATATCCAGAAAAAAGATCAGCTAAAGATCGGGAGCTTTCCCGGCAGCATCAGTATGAGGAGAAGGAGGACGAGTCTGAAGGGGCACAGCATCTACGGTTCCATCATCCTGGTTTAGAATCTGGCAATCCGGATCAGATGCAACGGGAGGAACAGAGGAGGTCGACACCTTAGAAGAAGGCACTGGGGGAGGATCAGCCTCATCATCATCCTGGTCATCAGGGACAATCTTACCATCCCTCACGACATTGTCCAGGCTAATGAGAGTCAAGTCGGCATCAGGAGCAACAACCCGGAACTGTTCCATCAGGTTCTCGGAGGCAGCAGTTACGCTACCCACAAGATGACCTTGAAGCTCACCATAATTAACCCGGGCTGTTTCCAAATCCTCCCGAAGATGCATCAATTCCCTATAAGCCGAGACATAGCTGTCCTTATGTTTCAACGCCATGTCTTCGGCCAGCTTCAAAGAAGCAGCAAGGGCAATAGAGCTGGCCTTCTCACTCTCCAACTCCCTCTCCACCTTCGCTAACTTCACCTCCAACTCCTCCTTCAAACCCTTGATTCGATCAAATTCCGACTTGGCCTCTTCCATAAAGGATTTTGTGGCATGAATCGGAATCCTCTGAATTGTTCGGAATATAGCGGCACCCATATGAGCCATCTTCACACTATTTTTAGTAATAAAACCCAAATGCCAAAGAAGAGACACGTCGTCCATGGAAAGCCCACCATAGGGGGCAATTTGCTGGTCAACAAACTCAATGACATCAAAGTCTGGGGCATCCAAGTTAAAGGGCTCGGATGTTTTTTGCTTTTTCAAAGGTGGGGCGCCAGAAGCAGTAGCAGAAGTTTGAGGAGGATCGACCTGATGAAACTGGGGAGTATGAATTACTTTCCTCGGCCCAAGGGAACTGATGAAAGGCATGGTGGCTTTGGTTATTTGTGTTACGGTTGTGGTTGTGGTTGTTGTTCTTTTGCCAATGGTTTTCACCCCACTTTAGATTGGGATGATTTCTCCAAGATGAATTGTATGTATCACCATGAAATTCATCCTGAGAATTTGAAGTGTTCTGCATGTATTGAACTTGTTCTTGTGGTTGTTCAACCGTGATCCCTTCACCTTGGCTCCATTCAAGTGATGGTTGATTTGTTGTGTTCACTAATGCTAGCTGGAAACCATCCATTCTCTTTGTCATCATTTCCATTTGTTGTTGGATTTGTTGGTGCATTAACTTGTTTTGTGCTAAGATAGCATCAACACCTTCAAGCTCCATTACACCTTTCTTTGGGGGTGGATTGTGTTGCCTCTCTGATGAGTAATAATATTGATTGTTTGCCACAATCTCAATGAGGTCTTGGGCCTCCTCGGCAGTTTTCATCATGTTGAGTGATCCTCCTGATGAGTAATCTAGTCCCTTCCTTGCTTCGAAGCTTAAGCCTTCATAGAAGTTTTGGAGCTT
>NC_029781.3:80848107-80862155 GCF_000817695.3 Arachis duranensis | reverse complement strand
GACATGGTCAGGCTGCCTTGTTGGAGTTGTTGTGAATAACGCCCATTCATTTCCAAGTTGGCAACGTGCACCACAATTTCTTCACCATTCTGGCGTTGTTGCCAAACACTCCTTCCCTTTAGCATGTTGGCAACGTGCTCGAGCCTTCTCAAGGCTCCAAGTTTGCTTCCTAGCGTTGGCAACGTGCATAGCAAGGCTAATGGGCGTTGGCAACGTGCTTGGTGCAACTCAGGGCGTTGGCAACTTGAATGGTGCCTCTCCCTGGCGTTGGCAACGTGCATGGTGCCTTTCCTGGCGTTGGTAACTTGAATGATGCCTCTCCCTGGTGGCTCTGGCGTTGCCAACTTGGTCTTCAAGTTGGCAACTTGCAATGCTTCATTTCCTTGCATTTGGGGCTTAAGTTTCCCTCTGATTTGAGCTTCCATTCCTTGCCACATTATGGACTATTGTATATCGTTGGAAAGATCTTGATGTCAGCTTCTCAACGCAATTGGAATCATGCCAATTGGATCCTTGTGGTTCAAGATATTCATCCTTGAAGAGGGGAGGGTCAGGCTGCAATTTCCGCTGATTGTGCACTAGCACGTTGCCAACTTGGTTTCCAAGTTGCCAACGTGCTACACCTCCTGGCAGCACCACTTTGGGCGTTGGCAACTTGGAAACCAAGTTGCCAACGTGCTCTCTCATCCTGGTTGCATCAATTGGGCGTTGCCAACTTGAGGATCAAGTTGGCAACATACATCTCCTTCTTGCTCCAAGATTTCCTTGCATCCTTCTTGCTTCCATGCTTCCTTGTTTCATCACCTATCATCAACAAAGGAAATAGCTTCAAAGTCTTACCAATTCATGCAATAAATTTCATGAGATTCATTCATACTCATTCATGTATGTATTCCTTAAATCATTTGCATGAATTTGGCTAGAATCAACATGTTCCTTAGTATTCTCATGCATGAATACAAACTCATAAAAGGACTTGTTTATTAGAGAAAATGAGTGAAATCAAGCTAAAATCAACTAAACTAACTAGCTAATATATCAAATATGCAATTGCATCAGGAACTCGGCACAGGAGGCTTCAGAGGGACCTGTGAAGATCCCTCGCCGGCAACCTTGGCCGAGATGTTCAGAGCAGCAGTTGCCTTCTTCGCTCTTTTGAAAGCCTTCATAGAGTCATTGTTCTTTGACATCTCTACAAAACACAAAAATAGCCACGACAAAGAGTTACAAAAGAGGAAAAAAAGGAAATAAGTCAGACAAATAGACAAGCAAATACCCAAAGCAGTCCGAACCAAAGATGGATCACTCAAAAATCTCTTCGTATCCAGATGGGGAGGCTTCCCCCATAAATCTTCAAGAACAACTACAAAGGCTCGCTCAACCTCACTAAGCATTTCCCATATGTAACGTGGCACTCTTACATTCTTTTGCCACTCTAGAGGAAAAGTAGGCTTGTTATTTTCATAAAGAAAAAAGGGGCGGGCCCGCTCGACTGCTCGAACTTTAAAGAAGTAGTTCTTGAAGTCCTTAAAGGACTCGTCATACATTGCAAACACTTTATGGCCCTGGGCGGACCGGAAAGATACCCAAGAAGCTTTCTTTTTTGAAGAACCGCCAGGCTTGGCAGAAACAAACAAGTAAAGAAAAATAGTCTGAGAAGGTGTTACATCTAGTTCACAACAGAGAAGTTGGAAAATTTTAATAAAACCCGAGGAATTTGGGTGAAGTTGGGATGGAGCAATATTACACGACCACAACAGGTCGGTTTCAAAAGCAGTAAAAGGAAAAGTAACATTCAATTGGCTGAAAAAGTATTCATAGGCATAGAAGAAAGGACGCTCCCTCTCGATGGAAGTCAGAAAGCAAACCCTCTCATCAGAATCAGGAGCAACAAGCTCGTAATCCCCCTCGCGAGCATTGTTACCACAAATCCTATGACGCTTCCTCAGCTCTGTGCAAAATTCAGCGTCTACAACGGAAACACACAACAAAACAAGGGAGTCCAGCCAATCGGACATCCCTTCGGGAACTCTGGAAGACATCTCTACAATGTTATTGCGAGAAGACATGGGGCCAACTAAATCCTACAAGTAAGAAAAGAAAATGAGGTTACTACGAACATCTCGGATAGGGAGAAAAACAACTCGATCAATACTTCTCAGATGATGAAACCACGAAAAGGAAAATCCCAAGACTCAAACCAAAGTCCTGGGGCATCTTTTGGAAGCAGCCATAAAGCAAGGTTTCCAGAAATACTCTACAGATCACATCCCAGCATTTCTCAAAAAGGACTCAAAACAACAAGCGCTTTTCATCAAAAAAAAACACAGCAAATCGTTACAAAGCCTACCAAACAAAAACATTCCCAAAGCAACAAAGCACGGGACCATTAAAGATGCAACCTTTTTTCAAAGATCAGATAGGAAGCAATC
The DNA here is from genome assembly GCF_000817695.3 of Arachis duranensis. Lineage (NCBI taxonomy): Eukaryota > Viridiplantae > Streptophyta > Magnoliopsida > Fabales > Fabaceae > Arachis > Arachis duranensis. Next base: position 80,859,723 of record NC_029781.3, on the reverse strand, counting down.
TCCAAAAGTAAGAAACAGATGCAGATTTTCTACCAATATCAAAAGCATATCACAGCAACAAGTAAAAGATCGCAAAAAGGTCCAAACTTTCAAACATGCAAAACCAGAACATTCACCAAAATTCAAGACAAAGCTACAGAAAAAGCAAGAAAAGCTAATACCAACCTGGAAAGGAGCAGCAAGCTTCAAAGAGGGAAGACGAAATCTGGAAATGCCTTCTCACAAAGAATGCAAACAGGAGTAATGTCGAAATGCAAGATCCCAAGCGCCTGAAAACACCAAATGACGCCGCAACGAAAGGAAAGCAGAAGTGCAAAAACAGAGAATGGAGAGAACTGAGAAAAGAAGTTACGAAAGAGCAAAAGGAGAGAAACCGTTTTCAGGTTTTTTCAAAATCCAAAGTAAAGAGCCTAGGAAGAAACGGGGCAATTAATGCTCAAAATCAAAAGCATTAAACCCTCGCACGTTCCCAAAAAAGCGCCGGTATAAAAGCACGCGTCTTTTAGAGTAAACGTTCTACATTCAAAAGCTGATACAAAGGAATCGACAAAATGCTTGAGTTCGGCTTCACCAAAGAAGGACCGAAGTCAAGGACTCGGCCTCAAAAAAGAAGACCGAGCTCAAGCAGGGGCACTGTTCATACCCTGGGTCGAGCTGTCCGACTCGAGATGTTCTACAGACAAAGCGACCGACCTCTTCAGGTCAGGACAACCCGACCTCTTCTCAAAGATCTCGGCCAAGTCACAGGAAAGCCCAAACAAAGGGCCCAAATAGAGGAACACGTCCCAAATCCAAAGGCAGCCCAAGCCCATAGAGATAAAGGCGGTTCCCTTAAAGATGACCTCATTTACAGATAAGAAAAAGATAAGATAAGATAACTAACTTATCTTATCCACAGAAGGTCACATCTCACCATTATAAATACACTGGAGCACCCAGGTATAACTCATACTCTGATTCTACTCAATACCTGCTCAATACCCTTGCTAACTTAAGCATCGGAGTCCCTTGCAGGTACCCCCACCCTCCGGGGACACAGGATCAGCACCACCACCAAGTCCAACAAATCGGACACATCAGTTCCGACCGCCATACACCTGCCGGACACGTCGGCTCCGACTAACATAGAAGATCTCATCCGAGATCGACCTACAGTTTCAGGTAACCCTCGGAACAATAAGCATCACACCTTTCACTTGGATGTTCTCCACACAGATCACAAGAAGCTTGACTTCTGATGGCTGCTACTTGCTTATGCTCCAGTTGCTTTGTGAGTGAGGCTATCCGCCTGGATATCATTTCATTTTGTGCTAGAAGTGTGTCCATGGTGTCTAGTGCCATCACACCCTTTTTTGTGCTGCTTAAGGATGAATACATGAAATTGTTGGCCGCCACTGCCTATATCAATTTCAATGCTTCTTCAGGCATCTTTCTATATAAGAAACCTCCAGTTGTTGAGTCAATCATCGTTCTTGAGGCTTAAGAGATGCCATCATAAAAAATTTGGATTTGAAGCCATTCAGGAAAGGCATGGTGTGGACATCTTCTAAGTATCTCTTTGAACCTCTCGCGAGTTTCATAGAGCGATTCAACCCCCTTTTAGGAGAATGAATTGATGTCGTTCCTCAACCAGGCTAGCTTTTGGGGTAGGAAGTATATAGTTAGAAATTTGGTAACCATATCCTCCCACAAAGTGATGCTGCCTAAGGGTTGAGCTTGGAACTGGTATGTGGCTCTGGTGCACGAAATTGTTATCACCAGGCATGGCTCTAAAATCTTGGTGCATAATACCATGATTCACACGTCTCTTCACAACTTCGCACAGCTGACCAGCAAGTGCACTGGGTCGTCCAAGTAATACCTTACGTGAGTAAGGGTCGATCCCACGGAGATTGTTGGCTTGAAGCAAGCTATGGTCATCTTGTAAATCTCAGTCAGGCAGATTCAAATGGTTATGGAGTTTTTATAATTAAAAGATAAATAAACATAAAATAAAGATAGAGATATTTATGTAATTCATTGGTGGGAATTTCAGATAAGCGTATGGAGATGCCTTGTTCCTTCTAAATCTCTGCTTTCCTACTGTCTTCATTCAATCATTCATACTCCTTTCCATGACAAGCTGTATGTTGGGGATCACCGTTGTCAATGGCTACCACCCGTCCTCTCAGTGAAAATGGTCCTCTACGGTTTCAGTACGGCTAATCAACTATCGGATTTCTCGTCTCGGATGAAAAATACCAGGCACAGCTACTGCATGGCTAGTGCACAAAATTGTGATCTCAATGGCGCCAACAACTTGGTACACACAATTGTAATCTCAACTCTTTTTCACAACTTCACACAACTAACAAGCAAGTGCACTGGGTCGTCCAAGTAATAAACCTTACGTGAGTAAGGGTCGATCCCACAGAGATTGTCGGCTTGAAGCAAGCTATGGTCATCTTGTAAATCTCAGTCAGGACGATTCAAATGGTTATGGAGTTTTAATAATTTAAAAGATAAATGAGTATAAAATAAAGATAGAGATACTTATGTAATTCATTGGTGGGAATTTCAGATAAGCGTATGGAGATGCGTTGTTCCTTCTGAATCTCTGCTTTCCTATTGCTTTCATCCAATCCTTCATACTCCTTTCTATGGCAAGCTGTATGTTGGGTGTCACCGTTGTCAATGGCTACTTCCCGTCCTCTCAGTGAAAATGGTCCTCTACGGTTTCTGTACGGCTAATCAACTGTCGGATTTCTCGTATCAGATGAAAAATACCATGCACAGATATCGTATGGCTAATCAGCTGTTGGTTCTCAATCGTATAGGAATAGGATTTACTATCCTTTTGTGTCTGTCACTACGCCCTAGAGTCGCGAGTTTAAAGCTCGTCACAGTCATCCCATCCCAGATCCTACTCGAAATACCACAGACAAGGTTTAGACTTTCCGGATCTCAGGAATGCTGCCAATGGATTCTAGCCTATACCACGAAGATTCTAATCTCAGATTCACATGCCCCATTGTCAGAGGAGAGTCGATGTGAATTATTGACTAGAAACCCAAGAGATATACATTCAAGCTTTGTTTTCATGCAGAATGGAAGTGGTTGTCAATCACGCGTTCATAAGTGAGAATGAGGATGAGTGTCGCATAATCATCACATTCATCATGTTCTTGTGAGTGAATGGATATCTTAGAATAAGAATAAGCTTGAACTGAATAGAAGAACAATAGTATTTTGCATTAATACTCGAGGAACAGCAGAGCTCCACACCTTAATCTATGGTGTGTAGAAACTCCACCATTGAAAATACATAAGTGATGAAGGTCCTGGCATGGCCGAATGGCCAGCCTCCAAGTGTAAGGAAAAATGTTCTAAAGATGATCTAAGGATAATCCAAAGATGTCAAAGATCCAAAGATCTGAGTACAATAGTAAAAAGTTCTATTTATACTAAACTAGTTACTAGGGTTACAGAAATAAGTAAATGATGCAGAAATCCACTTTCGGGCCCACTTGGTGTGTGTTTGGGCTGAGCATTGAAACTTTCATGTGTAGAGACTTTTCTTGGAGTTAAACGTAAGTTCTTATGCAAGTTTGGGCATTTAACTGCAGCTTCTACCCTGTTTCTGGTGTTTAACGCCAGAATAGTGCAGGAAGTTGGCGTTTGAACACCAGTTTACATCATCAAAACTTGAGCAAAGAAATGGACTATTATATATTTCTGGAAAGCCCAAGATGTCTACTTTCTAATGCAATTAAGAACGCACCATTTAGGTTTCTTTAGCTCCAAAAAAATCCATTTCGAGTGTAGGGAGGTCAGAATCCAACAGCATCAGCAGTCCTTTTTCAACCTTTGAATCAGATTTTTGCTCAAATGCCTCAATTTTAGCCAGAAAATAACTGAAATCACAGAAAAACACACAAACTCATAGTAAAGTCTAGAAATGTGAATTTTGCTTAAAAACTAATAAAAATATACTAAGAAGTAGCTCGATCCTACTAAAAACTACCTAAAAATAATGCCAAAAAGCGTATAAATTATCTGCTCATCAATGGCTAATCAGCTGTCGGTTCTCGATCGTGTCAGAATAAGATCTAATGATCCTTTTGCATCTTTAACTACGCCCCACAGTCGCGAGTTTGAAGCTTGTCACAGTCATTCCTTCCCAGATTCTACTCGGAATACCACATACAAGGTTTAGATTTTCCAGATCTCAGGAATGCTGCCAAATGTTTCTAGCCTATACCACGAAGGTTCTAATCTCAGATTTAGATGTCCCATTGTCAAAGGGGAAATGATGTGAATCATTGATTAGAAACCCAAGAGATACACACTCTAGCTTTCGCAGGTAGAACGGAAGTGGTTGTCAGGCACGCGTTCATAAATTCATAATAGTGATGAGTGTCACAGATCATCACATTCATCATGTTGAAGTGCAAGTGAACATCTTAGAATAAGAATAAGCTTGAATTGAATAGAAAAACAATAATATTTTTCCTTAATACTCGAGGAACAGTAGAGCTCCACACCATAATCTATGGTGTGTAGAAACTCCACCGTTGAAAATACATAAGTGATGAAGGTCCAGGCATGGCCGAATGGCCAGCCTCCAAGTCTAAGGAAAAATGTTCCAAAGATAATCTAAGGATAATCCAATGATGTCAAAGATCCAAAGATCTGAGTACAATAGTAAAAAGTTCTAGTTATACTAAACTAGTTATTAGGGTTACAGAAATAAGTAAATGATGCAGAAATCCACTTCCGGGCCCACTTGGTGTGTGCTTGGGCTGAGCATTGAAAATTTCATGCGTAGAGACTTTTCTTGGAGTTAAACACCAAATTTTATGCCAGTTTGGGCGTTTAACTGCCGCTTCTATCCTATTTCTGGCGTTTAACGCCAGTATATGGCAGGAAGTTGGCGTTTGAACGCCAGTTTGTGTCATCAAAACTCGAGCAAAAAATGGACTATTATATATTGCTAGAAAGCCCAGGATGTCTACTTTCCAATGCAATTAAGAGCGCGCCATTTGGGTTTCCGTTGCTCCAAAAAATTCATTTCGAGTGCAGGGAGGTCAGAATCCAACAGCATCAGCAGTCTTTTTTCAGCCTTTGAATCAGATTTTTGCTCAAGTCTCTCAATTTCAGCCAGAGAATACCTGAAATCACAGAAAAATACACAAACTCATAGTAAAGTCTAGAAATGTGAATTTTGCTTAAAAACTAATAAAAATATACTAAAAAGTAGCTAGATCCTACTAAAAACTACCTAAAAATAATGCCAAAAACGTATAAATTATCTGCTCATCAATGGCTCAGCTGTCGGTTCTCGATCATGTTAGAATAAGATCTAATGATCCTTTTGCGTCTATCATTACACTCCACAGTCACGAGTTTGAAGCTCGTCACAGTCATCCCTTCCCATATCCTACTCGGAATACCACAGACAAGGTTTAGACTTTTCGGATCTCAAGAATGCTGCCAAATGTTTCTAGCCTATACCACGAAGGTTCTAATCTTAGATTTAGATGTCCCATTGTCAGAGGGGAAATGATGTGAATCATTGATTAGAAACCCAAGAGATACACACTCTAGCTTTCGCAGGTAGAATGGAAGTGGTTGTCAGGCACGCGTTCATAAATTAAGAATGTTTATGAGTGTCACGGATCATCACATTCATCAAGTTGAAGTGCAAGTGAACATCTTAGAATAAGAATAAGTTTGAATTGAATAGAATAACAATAGTATTATGCCTTAATACTCGAGGAATAGCAGAGCTCCACACCTTAATCAATGGTGTGTAGAAACTCCACTGTTGAAAATACATAAGTGATGAAGCTCCAGGCATGGCCGATTGGCCAGCCTCCAAGTCTAAGGAAAAATGTTCCAAAGATGATCTAAGGATAATCCAAAGATGTCAAAGATCCAAAGATCTGAGTATAATAGAAAAAAGTTCTATTTATACTAAACTAGTTACTAGGGTTATAGAAATAAGTAAATAATGCAGAAATCTACTTCCGGGCCCACTTGGTGTGTGCTTGGGCTGAGCATTGAAGCTTTCATTTGTAGAGACTTTTCTTGGAGTTAAACACCAGTTTTTATGCCAGTTTGGGAGTTTAGCTACAGCCTCTATCCTGTTTCTGGCATTTAACGCCAGAATAGGGTAGGAAGTTGGCGTTTGAACGCCAGTTTGCGTCACCAAAACTCAAGCAAAGTATGAACTATTATATATTACTGGAAGGACCATGATGTCCAATTTCCAACGCAATTGAGAGCACGCCATTTGGGTTTCTGTAGCTCCAAAAAATCTATTTCGAGTGCAGGGAGGTCAGAATCCAACAACATCAGATGTCCTTTTTCAGCTTCTGAATCAGATTTTTGCTCAGGTCCCTTAATTTCAGCCAGAAAATACCTGAAATCACAGAAAAACACACAAACTCATAGTAAAGTCTAGAAATGTAAATTTTGCTTAAAAACTAATAAAAATATACTAAAAAGTAGCTAGATCCTACTAAAAACTACCTAAAAACAATGCCAAAAGGCGTATAAATTATCCGCTCATCAATGGCTAATTAGCTGTCAGTTCTCGATCGTGTCAGAATAAGATCCAATGATCCTTTTGTGACTGCCAATATGCCCCACAGTCGCGAGTTTGAAACTCGTCACAGTCATCCCTTCCCAGATCCTACTCGGAATACCACTGACAAGGTTTAGACTTTCTGGATCTCAGGAATGCTGCCAGATGTTTCTAGCCTGTTCCACGAAGGTTCTAATCTTAGATTCAGATGTCCCATTTTCATAATAAGCTTGAATTGAATAGAAGAACAATAGTATTTTGCCTTAATACTCGAGGAACAGCAGAGCTCCACACCTTAATCTATGGTGTGTAGAAACTCCACCGTTGAAAATACATAAGTGATGAAGGTCCAGGCATGGCCAAATGGCCAGCCTCCAAGTCTAAAGAAAAATGTTCCAAAGATAATATAAGGATAATCCAAAGATGTCAAAGATCCAAAGATCTGAGTACAATAGTAAAAAGTTCTATTTATACAAAACTAGTTACTAGGGTTACAGAAATAAGTAAATGATGCAGAAATCCACTTCCAGGCCCACTTGGTGTGTGCTTGGGCTGAGCATTGAAACTTTCATCTGTAGAGACTTTTCTTGGAGTTAAACGCCAGTTTTTATGCCAGTTTGGGCGTTTAACTGCAACTTCTATCCTATTTCTGGCGTTTAACGCCAGAATAGGGTAGGAAGTTGGCGTTTGAACGCCAGTTTGTGTCATCAAAACTCGAGCAAAGAATGGACTATTATATATTTCTACAAATCCCAGGATGTCTACTTTCCAACACATTAAGAGCACGCTATTTGGGTTTCTGTAGCTTCAAAAAATCCATTTCGAGTGCAGGGAGGTCAGAATCCAACAACATCAGCAGTCTTTTTTCAGCCTCTGAATCAGATTTTTGCTCAAGTCCCTCAATTTCAGCCAAAAAATACCTGAAATCATAGAAAAACACACAAACTCAGAGTAAAATCTAAAAATGTGAATTTTGCTTAAAAACTAATAAAAATATACTAAAAAGTAGCTCGATCCTACTAAAAACTACCTAAAAATAATACCAAAAAGCGTATAAATTATCTGCTCATCAATGGCTAATCAACTGTCGGTTCTCGATCGTGTCAGAATAAGATCCAATGATCCTTTTGCATCTATCATTATGCTCCACAGTCGCGAGTTTAAAGCTCGTCACAGTCATCCCTTCCCAGATCCTACTCGGAATACCACAGACAAGGTTTAGACTTTTCGAATCTCAAGAATGCTGCCAAATGTTTCTAGCCTATACCACGAAGGTTCTAATCTCAGATTCAGATGTCCCATTGTCAGAGGGGAAACGATGTGAATCTTTGATTAGAAACCCAAGAGATACACACTCTAGCTTTCGCAGGTAGAACGGAAGTGGTTGTCAGGCACACGTTCATAAATTGAGAATGGTGATGAGTGTCACGGATCATCACATTCATCATGTTGAAGTGCGAGTGAACATCTTAGAATAAGAATAAGCTTGAATTGAATAGAAGAACAATAGTATTTTGCCTTAATACTCGAGGAACAGCAGAGCTCCACACCTTAATCTATGGCGTGTAGAAACTCCACCGTTGAAAATACATAAGTGATGAAGGTCCAGGCATGGCCGAATGGCCAGCCTCCAAGTCTAAGGAAAATGCTCCAAAGATGATCTAAGAATAATCCAAAGATGTCAAAGTTCCAAAGATCTGAGTACAATAGTAAAAAATTCAATTTATACTAAACTAGTTACTAGGGTTACAGAAATAAGTAAATAATGCAGAAATCCACTTACGGACCCACTTGGTGTGTGATTGGGCTGAGCATTGAAGCTTTCATGTGTAGAGACTTTTCTTGGAGTTAAACGCTAGTTTTTATGCCAGTTTGGGCGTTTAACTGCGGCCTCTATCCTATTTCTGCCGTTTAACGCCAGAAGAGGGTAGGAAGTTGGCATTTGAACGCCAGTTTGCGTCATCAAAACTCAAGAAAAGTATGGACTATTATATATTGCTGGAAGGCCTAGGATGTCTACTTTCCAATGCAATTGACAGCGCTCCATTTGGGTTTCTGTAGCTCTAAAAAATCTATTTTCAGTGCAGGGAGGTCAGAATCCAACAGCATCAGTAGTCCTTTTTCATCTTCTGAATCAGATTTTTGCTTAGGTACCTCAATTTTAGCCAGAAAATACCTGAAATTACAAAAAAATACAAAAACTCATAGTAAAGTCCAGAAATGTGAATTTTTCTTAAAAACTAATAAAAATATACTAAAAAGTAGCTAGATCCTACTAAAAACTACCTAAAAACAATACCAAAAAGCGTATAAATTATCTGCTCATCAGGCTTTGTCTCTCAAAGAGAACGAAAATAGCCTTAACCGGATGGCTTCGGGGCTAACTCTATTACTCTTCACAGTATCACATAGCTGTAAAAAAAAAATTAGTTATGTGGATGTTTGGATCCTCTTGAGGGCTATCTCCAAATTGGTTTCGCTGGACCAATTGGAGTGAAGGCTTTAGTTCAAAGTTATTTGCTTGGACCATGGGTCTTGCTATGCTATCACCACAATTTTTGGAGGTAGGCGTGTTATAGTCTCCAAGGGTCCTTCTTGCGTTGTTCGGATCTTCTGCCATTCTCTCTTCTTCTCTCTTAGCTTTTGCTTTCTTTCTTTCTTAATTGAAATAGTGTTAGCTTTATTTCGAGATTGTACTGAAGAGATGCGAGATCGTCTCTCTCTAGCATGAAAAAACACAAGAAGAGATCAAACGTAACTTCTGATATAAAAAAAGAGTAAAGAAGAAAGAGAAATTAAACAAAATAAAAAAAACTAAAAGAAAGTAAAAAGAATCATAAAAGAAAAAAAATAAAAAGAAAATAAATGTGAAATAAAAGAAATTGAAATAAACAAGATCTAAGTTAGGATTAACCGGACGTATGTTGTCAATCTTAATTAATCCCTGGCAACAACGCCAAAAATTTGATGAGCAAAAATTAAAGCTCACAGATACCGGCAAGTGCACCGGATCATTCAAGTAATACCATGGTGACTGGATATCGTTCCACGAGGATTAACGGATTCAGGAAAGCAATGTTTAATTGAATATCTAAGTAGATTGATCTTGAATTGTGGATCTTGAAGAAAAGAAGAAGAAGAGAATCGGAAGAATGCTTGAAGTTGAGAAAAAATCAATAGATGAGAATGTTGAAGGCTTCGGAGATATTTGATTCTTGGAAGAACAATGCTTATTCTTTTTTATTTAATTCATAAAAAAATCTTTTTATAGCAAATCATTTATAACTAAACCATAATCCCTTGGTGATTTAATTTTCCTAAACCAAATTAATCGCCAATCCCTTGGTCAAATAATCGAGAGAAGAGGTGAAAAACGGTTTTAATTCTTAAGCCACACAACCTTCAAGAACTATCATTAGTCAAATTATATCTCACGTATTCAAACTAGAGCTAGATAAGTGAAGATTATGAGATGAGTTTTAAGCTAATTTCAAAATTAATTTTTCCAAATATAAAATCAGAATTCAAGACAAATATAGAATACTTCTTAATAGTTCTAACCCTTATTGATGAAGAACAAAACTCAAACTTGTAAAAGTAAAGAAGCATAAATTAAAATAAAGAAAACACCTACATTATTAATCCCAAAACCAAATAGAGCTCCTAACCTTCAACAGTGGAAGTTTAGTAACTCATGATAAAGAAGAAACTAATCCTAATGATGAGAGAGGTGTGTGATTTGGATCCGAAGATCTTCCTCCGGGATGGTTCTCTCTTGTGATCCTTGTTCACTTATTTATATCCTAATTTCTATTCAATATTCAAATTCAAAAACTAACCATAATCTTATCTTGAAGAATAATAAGATAACTACCTACAACAATAATTCAAAATCTAATCTAGAAATGAATCCTAATAATCAAATCTTTATCTTTCTAAAAGAAATTAATGATAACTAATCTCTTAAATCTTGAATCTTTAGATTTTGGCTTCTTATGATTTGTATATTTGAAATTAGGCCTTAAGTGTTGCATCCTGAGACTTGGAAGTATTGTACGCCGGGCTTAGAGTCTTCAACTTTGGGCATGGCTCAATTGCAGCTTGCAGGGAGAGCTTGGACAGTGGGCTTATAGGCGGGGAAGCCGGGTGTGTGTGTGGATGCAAGTGGGGATGTCGAGCTTGTGATAATGGCCGCTGGCCGTGCATGAGAGCAAGGAGGGGACGCCAGGCTTGTGTGAGAAGAAGCCGGGTGTGGAATGCTGTGCGCTGATTTTCACATTCGAAGGATGATGGAGGTGTGTGGCTCAAACTAAATGTTCACTATAGACATATGCATATCATTTTGAAGTTCTGGATGTTAGCTTTCTAATGCCACTAAAAATGCCTTATTTGGACTTTTTCTACTTAAGTTATGATCACTTGAGTATGAAGAAGTCAAGATTGACAACATTCGCAAATTACTCTTTAGTTGTGCATTTTCTTGGTTATTTTGAGACAAAAACTCCTAAAAATACAAAAACACTAATACAACTCCAAATAATTGATTATTTATGAAATTTTACTAGAAAACATAAGAAATTTGATTAAAACGTAAGAAAACAAATGAAACAAATCCTAAAAATTGTTTAAGATAATGTGTCAATAGTTTTTGAATAAAAATAGCTTTATAAATACTAGTTGAACGTGATTGTGATGTAGAGTGGCCAATACAATATTTGGTGAGGATAGTTTCTTATCTCTTGTGTACTATACAGAAAAGATTCAAAAAAATAAAAGATATGGTATAAATTTTACTGATAATAAACCTTTGAGTATTTCTATCTGTTCATCAAATAGTTTTGTAGATGTTCAGACCAGTATATTATAGAAGTTTGAGTGTGTGGAACCAAGCGGATCGAGAAATTGTTTTACAAGATCCCAATTGCCATTGTCTCAACCGATATGAAGTATGATATGATTGTGATAGGATCCGATGAAAATTTTCAAGTTCTATATCATTGTTAGAAAAGTTTTCCAAGAAGTGAGCACACATGAGTTATATACGAAGA